>NW_015150937.1:626513-630115 GCF_000732505.1 Cyprinodon variegatus | reverse complement strand
CTTATGTCCTTCGGCCGTGGTGAGAAAGGTGAGCTTGAAAGACTTTCCGAAATCGTAGCTCAACACAGATGTACGCCTGAAATTGCGCATGCACAGAATAAGAAGGCTGACTGGGGACAAGCATGTAGGACAGCCTTACGCGAACATATCACCGGAATGATTGACAATTAGGAGGATTACTTATTTAGATGAACCACTCGGAAATAAAAGCTTTTCCTCTATACCTTTAAAGAAAGATGTGGGTAAAACAAGAGGCATAAGGAAGAAGTGCTTAGTTGTTGTCTGATTTTTTCATATAATTTATTTGAGTTTTGTAGTCTATTTGGTGGAATTCATTGCATGCCCTGGTAGAGTGCAGTTCAGATGCTATATTTACAGAACAGTTTGTTAACCTGTCAACCGATTCAAATAAGTATTACGGGCATTATTAATGCTTTTGCTGATGATCTTAAAGAGGATACCCTTCCAGGTTGTAAAATATATCTACACAATCTTTATCTCCTTATAGTTATATTGAGACTGCAGTCTAGTTTGTTGCCACTTGTGCTCATCTTTTCAACTTACAACACTTCTAACTGGTTGTGCACTTCTATTGGAGACTTTTCTTCCCCAAATCCACCTTTATTTTAATTTTAGAAGTGGCCTCAATGATGTCCAATATTTTAGACTTAAAGTAATCTACCAGCTCATCTACAGATTTATGGGGTGAAGTAGAGGTAGTAAAGTAAATCTGGTTAAAGGTTTCAGTTACCAACTTTAAATATGCAATTTTTCATGTAATATCTATTTTGCAGACTGAATCATTGGAAATGATGCTTTAAAAAAAATGACATTGATTGCCACATTTGGCAAATTTCATTAAATGTTTTTTTCAAATTTTATTTTCATCGTACTGTCACAAGAAAGAGCACTGAAGGATCCCGCATACTGACACACGAAGAGCAACAAAATGAACTCTTTGCATTTCATCCATCCCCTTGGGGAGCAGTGGGCTGCCATTGTGCAGCGCCCGGGGAGCAATCTAGGATTAATGGTCCTGCTCAGGGACCCAGGGTGGCAGTCTGTGGGGTTGTGTGGAATTTGAACTCAGAACCTCCGAGACCCAAGCGCTATGCTCTAACCATTAGTGTTTAGACCCAAAACATCTTCCCGTGTGTGTTTTACTGTGTCTTCAGGGTTGTCAGTGTGAATGTTGAGCTCTCCCACAATAATTAAACAGTCGTAATCAGCACTTATACAGAATGTAATTAAAATCACGTTTGTTTTGGACTTTAAAAGCCTGGAAATATTTAAGACCACGATTTGATTTCACATTTCAGTGAATCTTGAAGCAATGAAGCCAATCCTCTATCTCTTTTTGCAGTTTCGTCTTGCAAAAAGAATTATAGTTCAGAATAGGCGCCTCGATGAATTCATGTAACCATGTTTCTGTTAAAAAGATAAGATGAAGATTATTGTCAGGGAGGAAGTCATTCATTAAAACAATTTCCCTGACAGAGCTGTAATGTTCAATAAAGGCAGTTAAAATAGAGGCTCATATTATCTCTGTGTGGTTTTATCTGACAATGTATGGCTTTCAAATTGGTTTGGTTATTATGTCTCCTATCCGTTTCACTTTTATTGTTCTGTCACATATTAGGGCAGAGATTTTACCTCTATTTTTGCATCAAGGGCCAAAGTTTGTCCTTGAAATTATGAGTTCTGCTGGAGACACTACCATGGTCTCAGATTATATGACAAAAAAAGTAATTTAAAGGTCCTGAGCACAGACCTTGCAATATTGCTGATATTATAATGAGGTAAACTAGGAGGTGGTAGAGCTGTGCAGACTTTGGAAGATGCTGATTTACTTGCAGGGCCTGTGCTTTGGACATGATGATGGTAGACCATTATGTGGAGAAGATGTAAGATGTATTCCAGAGTATTTTTGTTACCAATCTTAGTAAAATCCAGGTCAGATCTGAACTAAATTGAAAAGAAGAGAATTTAGTGCATTCTGAGTTGGAGTCTGAAGGGAAGTAGGTTTAGGTTTCTGTTTTAAAATAAGGTCCACTTTTTGTCCCCAGGAATTCAGCGAGGAGACCTCTTTAATAATGTCCAACTCTTTCCCTGAGTCATCTGTCTGGTTATGTCTTTATCAGCTGGATTGGCTATATTGGTCCTTATTTTGTTTTATTTCTCAATGTTTATAGACAAATGAGAAACAGTTTACTACTATCAGTGGTTAGGAGAATAGCCCATTGTCACCCATCTTCTCCCTGGGCTGTTGGGAATATTTCTATGTTATTCCAGAAAATTTAAATACGCTTTAAACAAACCAGAGTTTGTTTCCCCCCATGGTAATGAGCTTTTGGGCATTTGTGAAAACATTTCACTGAATCCTGATCGGAGACTCACTTTTAGAGTTTCACCTACGGTACACTATTCAAAGATTAGAAATTGCCATTTGATTAGAGCTGGGTGAAATTACTTGCTCTCAACACAATGATTTTGTAGCTGTAACAGCAGCACACATATGCAGAGGAGAAATGCTGGAAGTTTTTCTCCATTTCAGGATCAAGTGCTGCTACTCATTTCTGTCCATTGGAGAAAAAATACATGGCTTTCTTTACAACTCATGGTTTACTTACAAAAAGCACAACCTGAAAGTAAATCACAGAAGCAAATCAAGTTCCTCTTTGGTCTGAAGCAATCATGCACTTTCCAGTGTGATGACAACCTAAAACATCATGTTCCTTGTGGATTTTAAAGTATGGAAAATTGTTTTGTAACCACAACAGTCTTCTGTGTTTGAAATATACTCTGATGCATTGGTCAGGGTTGTTTCTTCTGTTAGATTATATTCTAAAATTAATGTAGATGTGTGAGATACAAGCGAACTGCAGGTAAGCGGCACACTTTTCCGACTTTTATATGTAAAAATGCTTTAAGACCAAATATTATTTTCTTTCCGCTTCATAATTTTGCATCATCATTTCATCATCGCTGGTCAGACGAGCACATTAAAGACATTAGGTTACAGTTTGGACAGTTTTTCTCTTTCTAGTATCCATTCACTTGTTTTGTGGCATCTTGAGCATGTCATCTTCTCACACATTCCGTTGAGTGTTGCAAAAAATGAACGCTTGTAAAACCTAAAGATGCAAACTCTGCCTGGGCTTGCCTTCCTCCTCTGCCAGTGTCCCAAGCACATACTGTCTATTAAAAAAGGAGCTTTAAACTTATACGATGGATGTGTCAGAACTTGTTTAGATGTTTTTGAGCCAGTAAAATATCGCTGGGATTGAAAAAAAAAAGCAAACATAACTTAAAAGAAAATGTCATAATTGTAGATAAAAGTATCTTTTCTTTTTATTTAGACTCAAACTTAGGTTATTTAAGCCATCAGTGATATTTAAACAAATTTAAAGAATTGTTGGTACCCCTTATTTATTGAAAGAAAAACCCTGCAATGCTCACAGATTGATTACAAGATTGTTGACACCTGTGACACTAATTTGTAGACACCTTGTTTTATCATGTCTATTTGATTACACTATTTTCAGTCTTTCCCAGGGGTACTATCATTTATATATATATATATATATATATATATATATATA
>NW_015150937.1:624031-625561 GCF_000732505.1 Cyprinodon variegatus | reverse complement strand
TATATATATATATATATATATATATATATATATATATATACACATTTTTTTAAGAATGTTTTTTTTCTGTTTAAGCATGATTAACAAGCAATGGCTGACTTTCTTTGGTTAATTTTCATACATTTTGTATGTATTATTACTTTTGTCAGATTCGTATGTGATCATTGTGGGTTTTAATTGCATTAAACGTGGGGTACCAACCATTTCTTGCACTTGTCAAGGCAGGATTTTCTAACAATTGCTCAGGAAAGGTGCATAAGCATAGCAGCAGTGGCATTTTTTATACAAACTTAGCCAATATGCAACAGAATTATACCCAAAATAAAATCTGAAAATATATATAGAAAAATAAAGGCAAAATGCAAATAATTGAAAGACAGGTGACTGGGCAAAATGGGGTGAGTAGGGAAGAAATATTGTATTGAAATTAGGGCTGAGCAAGTTTGCCAAAAATGAAAAATTGCAATTATATTTAACCAATAGTGTGGTTGCAATTTTATTGCAATTTCATTTTGCACTCACCACAAGCATGTAGCTGTTTCACCTCAGGGTTTCATTTATTCATGACCCTGAAAGTTTGCTTGTCAAGAGTCCATTGTTGCAGGACTTTGCTGTAACCATCCATCCATTTTCTGACACCCTTTAGCCCAAGAGGGGTCACGAGGGGTGCTGTTGCCTATCTCCAGCTTTCTACGGTAGAGAGGCGGGGTACACCCTGGACAGGTCGCCAGTCCATCGCAGGGCAACACAAAGACAAACAGGACAAAGAACCATTCATGCACAAACTCACACCTAAGGAGAATTTAGAGAAGTCAATTAACCTAACAGTCATGTTTTTGGACTGTGGGAGGAAGCTGGAGTACCCAGAGAAAACTATCACATGCTCAGAGAGAACAAGCAAACTCCATTTAGAGAGACCCTGGGCTGGGAATTGAACCCGCAACCTTCTTGCTGCAAGGTAGGAGTGCTAGCCCCCTACTTTGCTGGCCTTAGTGTGAAAAGGCTCTTGTTCTATCATGCATGGATCTGCATGTTAGCTGTAACTTTCTCTTGTCTTCTGTGTGGTGGCAAACCCGCTTTAAGTGTATCATTACCATCTTAAGGGCCAGAGGTTGAAGTTTAGTGTGATGCTTACTCGTTTTAAATGTAATATGGCTCAAATAGAGTACCTCTGCAGTTTGAAAATTGGGTTTTGCTAAACATTTTCAAATTAATTTAATTACCCAGCCCTTGTAGAAATTGAAAAGAATAACAACTTTGGAAGGTAATGTCCACACCCGGAGTGTTGGCCTAGTAGTTAGAGCAAACTGCTCCCTGGGGGCCACACAATGGTAGCCCACTGATTCCCCAAGGGGATGGGTTAAAGGAATAGTAACCCCAAAACATGATTAGCCTTCATTTTCTACTCACCCCCATGCTGAACAACACTCTGGTGTACTTTTTTGATATCTCAAATGCATCTGGAGATCTGGGAGGCTTCTTGCTGTCTGCTGACATTCAAATAATGGAGGTCTATGGCGCCCGAGGCAG
>NW_015150937.1:620568-623377 GCF_000732505.1 Cyprinodon variegatus | reverse complement strand
GTGTACTATTCCTTTAAAATGCAGTGAATTTTCCCACTGGGGGACAATAAAGGGATTTACATTTTTTTTTATTGCAGTACATTGCCATTACTTGCAAAAGTGCAAAATTATTACAATTTTATAGTGAGTTGTATCTTACATTCCTGTTTTAAAGAAGCTGCCTGCATGGGTGAATGCCTGCCGGTTTGTTTGAAGTACTTCTGAGTACCAGCTGTGTCTGCACCAGACATTAGTCACAACAATTTCAATTGGCAGAATCAGAGTTTTTCATGGAGTGACCTAGACCTAAATCAAAAAAGTAACTATCTGTGTAAAAAGCTGCTTTATTGATTTAATCTTGCTGTTTTCAAAATCATTTAAATCCTGTTAACAGGTGTTTTCTGCTTTTGGTCTGTTTGTTTTAAAGGAATGTTTTGGAGTTTAAAAAGGTTGAAATAAAAGGAGCACTGATGTTGTAACTCACAGCTGAGGTCTCTGAACGTTCGACATTTGTCTAAAAAAAGAACTTGTTCATCATAAATGATGAACTTTTTGTCTCGTCTTCTAGTCATTCCTGTCATGATGAACTTCGTGAAAGTTCAACTTGATTTTTCCCTCATTCTAACTTAGTCAATTATCTTTATCTCTAATGAAACCTAGAGTTTTTTAGAGAACAGGAGGGCAGTAATATGGTATTTAAGCCATACAAACAGTAGAAACAAAATAGCTTTAAATTAGAGGTTTAAAATGTCTGCAAATTTGATGTTATCAGTGAAAAGACATGTTATAGAAAATCTAAGATATCTAAGAGGTCATCCCTTCAATGCATATCTACATTGCTATTGAAAACGAAGAGATGTTGCCAACTGCAGGTTAGGCTGATGGAAATTCAAGAAGAAGCTAAATTAGCCCTGACTGGCTGGTAGAGAGTTAGTAATACATAGAAAAAAACATGAGACTGTTTTATTTTGTGCTCTTCTTTCACACCATGCAGCTAGTTTTCCGGAAAAAAAGGAAACAGTAAGTTAAAGAGGAGAAGGGTTCAGAAACCTGTGGTGCAGTGGTGATGGTCAATACAAACAAGAAACAAGAGAAGAGAAACAAATAAGGACCCAGTTGATACTAACACAGATTTAGGGATTTGCAGAGAAATAAGAGATGTTTTACCAGTTCTACTGTGTTCTAAGCTGATCTTTGGATGTTTGACTGAAACGTTTGCAGCTTTCCGTCACCTGTTCAGACTTGATGAGGCTAATACACTCATAGGATAAGTCCTTACAAAAAAAAAAAAAAAACGTCATGTGTACAATGCTGATTCAGCAATGTTATTGTAAAGTAAAAAATATATATCTTTGTATCTATTGAGAAGGGAATTTTGTTCTGGTGCAATCTAGAGAGAAAAAAAACACAAATGGGTCATATTTCTTCATATTTCTAAGAAATCTATGGAAAACCCATGAAATATCTTAAATTATTTGCAACATTACAAGAATGGGTGAACATTTGATATATGTTAGCAGAGGCAGAAGATGGATTCAGCCTAAAATGAGATGTAGATACTACAGGTTAGATATTGATTTTTTCACTTCTCCTTACATAGTCCCTCTTCATAGAAACTTAAAGTATTCCTTAAATAACAGCAGTTTTTGATTATATTTATCCCAGGGGGTGCAGCGCATGAAAAAAAATCTGTTGGCTAAATGTGTTTCTGACAAGAGAACCTTTTAATGTACCACTATTCTTCTGCTAAAGTCTAAAGCAATATTTGAGCTACATGATGCATTCTAGGAACTATTTTCAGAACAGTAAAATAAAAAAAGGGTGAAAAAGATATTTTTTTGTTTTGTTGAAAAGAAAATCATAGAGATTCATAGTGAATCATTCATAGAGAAATGTAAATTATTTGCAGGATTGTGATGAGGAGCCAATGATCTTTAGTTCTACTCTGTCCTAATTCCTCTTCCTCTCTGTTGACCCAGTTTCTACCTTGACCTTCCATCAACAACTAAACACTGGGTGAAAAAAAAAACTACCTAAAACAAACACCAGATTTTGTTTAGATTCAGCAGAAGCTGTTTCACGTTTTAGTTTACTCCTCTTTGGGATTAATACACCTTACATTAAAATTCCTTTTTTGTACTGATCCAATTTGCTTCATCTGAACGCAGGCAGAGGTTATAGGAAAATCCCCAGAAGCCTATTCATTTGTGTTGTTATGCTGGGAGATAACAGGCTTTGTGCAAATGAAGCTGCCCCACGAGCCCTGAGCAATAAACTGACCCATGTAGAAGATGAGACGTGGGCGCTGGTGTTTACTCAAGTGTTGCCTGGTATCCAGGTGACGGTTTCGGGTAAAACAAAAAGTGGGATGTGCCCCCTTGACAAGCCATGAGGTGAGCTTAGAGGAATGTTTGCAGAGAAGTGCACAGAGAGTTGCTTTGGGCTTGGTAACATTTGTCTGTGTACCCGTGCATTCCAGCATGAGGGCGTGTTATCACGAGTGTGTCTATGCGTGTGTGTTTTTGCGACAGTGCGCGTGCATGCACATGCTCCTGGTGTTTATTGAGGACAGCTCAGCCTCTGTGACCAGCTCATTAAAAGCCGTATGCTTGAATGATCCTTAGTCTCTTCCTCTTACCCTGTAGTAGTGATGATGGCAAAGCAAACGGGCCATTTTCCCCCCTGCATTGGTTAAATCACAGAAAGCTCCAATTTGGAGAGGAGAGAGGAACTTCTCCTCTGGAGCATAGGTTGAGCTGAATTAGAGATATCTGCACAATGTTACCAATATGTCCACGTTATGTTTACAGATCTTCTTCCTTGGCCAACA
>NW_015150937.1:617797-619774 GCF_000732505.1 Cyprinodon variegatus | reverse complement strand
TTTCTCACATTTTCATGTTTCTTAGCTTAATTTGATTTATCCCAGTAGCACTGACCTCTGTTTTTGGAAAGAAACAACTTTTCATTATCTGGGTGTATAAAATAATGACTTTCTCCTTAAAAAAGGAGGACATTTGTTGCAAAGCTGTTCTACTTTATTTATTCCATCTCCCAAAAAAACATGAACAAAAATAATGCAACATCTATCATTGTCCTTTTCATCCACTCAGCCCTAATGAACTTTCATTTATTCTTTTCAGTCCAACATCCATCCCTGACCCACTGCCCGATGTCTCCACTGTTAATGATGCAGATTCACAAAAGGAAACAGACCTATCTCCATTCCCTGAGGTTGGAATCATGCTTTTTCTGAATCTCTCTGAGTTTTAAAGGATTTCCTTCTGCCACACTTAAATGTAGAGGGGTTATAAAAGTAACTATTTCCATTAATTTATATTTATGTATGTTTGTTGCTCTCCGCAGATCTCTACTCCGCTCCTTGACACCAGCAACCAGAGATCCAAAGCACTTCTGAGTAGGAGGCGAACACGATCGCGGCCATCTCGTTCTCTCCGATTAGGGTCGATTAAAGCTGCCAGAGGAGAATTGAGTGTCTTTGATGGTAATGGTTATTACATTATATCTATTGTACTATATATCTTTGTGAGTTTTGTTTCTTTGTATATTTTAACAGATTTGTTTCCTTGTCTTCAGGTGTAAAAGGGGATGAATCAAAAGAAAACGAGTCGGACTCTGAAGAGGAGCCCCCCAAATCGAAGCCAGTTTCTTCTCCTCCAACGTCGACTCAGAAAGTTCCTATATTTCCAGGTCTGAGCCCTGCAGCTCTGCTCGTAAGTGAACTTAAATGTTCTTTATTTGGTACCATGCAGATAAAATCCTAGATGAACATTATAATGTAAAGTATATGCAATATCTCAGGCTGGGATAAAAAAGCGAACCGGTGGAGGAGCAGCTGCAGCAGAAGAGGGATCAGCAGATGACAGAGGAGGAAAGAGAAAGAGAGTAAGGAAGTCACTCCATCTCCATCACAAACTTCAGGATCTCCTCGCTTGCCGGCACATCTGGCAGGTGCTGCGCGGGTGCTGCCCCCTATGGGCAGCAAGGAAGGAAGGTATGATTCCCAGAGAATGACAAATAAAAGATCCAGATCTCGTAAAGAATAAAGATTCAGAGAAACCTGTTAAGATACTGATTCTCTGCCATCAGCCCTGCCTCTTCACCTGCCTGGTTAAAAGAACTGAAGTCTAAGAAGCGAATGAGTCAGCTCAATGGCGAAACTTAACCAGACACAAGTAAGTTGCAGTGCCAGTCAGGAGATTACATTAACTCATCAGGGATGTGAGTCATGTTCATTTTTTTTTACTTCAAATTAGTCTGATTCTAAGGTAATCATACAATAGCTTACTTGTTTTGGAAATATTAATTGGATTCCCAAATTTGAGTCTATTGTAGTTTTTCTCTCATTTAGGTCCTTTTTGTAACCATCAGTTTGTATCAGCTTTATTTGATAAGAATGGACACGGATTTTTCTGTTGCTACAAAGAGCTACAAAGAAAAACATCTTAGAGTTGAGCTACAAAGAAAAACATCTTAGAGTTGTATGGCTTAAACATGTGTATTAATGTACTCTTTGTCAGAACATATTGTCCCAAAAGTTAGAAAATTTCTATTTTAAAAAAAAATCCGGTCTCAAAATCTGTTGGGTTTTGTTGTTTTTTTTTTTCTTTGTTTTTTTTTCTTTCCTTTTTTTTTCTTCCTTTTTTTCCCTTTTTTTTCTTTTTTTTTCTTCTTTTTTTTCTCTTTTTTTTCCCCTTTTTTTCTCTTTTTTTTTCTTCTTTTCTTTTTTTCGTTATCTTATGCAGGCCAGTTATTTATACGTCAGCTTGTACACCTAAATTCAGCCAATCATATATGTATCATCGGTCATCTGTCAATCAAATTTTTTCGGTCATAGCAT
>NW_015150937.1:616389-617403 GCF_000732505.1 Cyprinodon variegatus | reverse complement strand
CGTGACAACCCTAAATCACATTCACTTTATTCACTCGTGTAAAGTCGAGCACCACTCAGGAGAATTCAGAACTGCGACAGACGCTTCCCTACGACTTTACATTTAAAACAAGAACCTTTATTATAAACAACCTATTAAAAAAGTTTGATTTTTAAGCCCTACTTTATCGTCATCAATGCTGAAAAAGACTGAGGTTGATATGATCTAAGGAGAGAAGAACTTTGTTGGTATTTATCCCTCTTCCTTATTTTACTCTTCCTGTGAAATGATGTTATGCTGTGCTAAACATTTGGTATTATGCTTTCTTGTTGGTGAGCATTAAATTATGCTTATCCATTTCCAATCGCCTAATCACCACTGACACATTGCAGACAAAAAAAAGTGACAGTGATCAGGAATAATCTAGTAACCACCAAAATAAATCAGCCATAAAGGAGAGGCACTGTTCAATTATGAAGCATGGCGGTAGCAGCATTGTGCTGAGGAGTTGTCTGGCTGCCACTGTTTCTGATGGATTGCACTGAGAGGATCCACTAGTTATCTTTGAATATTCTTAAATTTTACATTAAATAAATATTTGGTGCGCAGAAAAACATTTGATTTTGCAGGATTATAATCTCAAACACATTAGCGCTGGCTTAGAGAAGAATGAGGAAAAGGGTTATTTTGCATCAGTTATTAAATTATCTGACCAATGATTTATAGATTCACACTAATTTATTTATAGATTATAGATTTATAGATTCAGGAGGTCGGCCAAATTATACAAGCTTTAGAAATCCTGCCTGTTTAACAACAGAATTCAAACTTTCAGCCAACTTTCTTCCAGAAGCTCATCGATATCTTCATAAAGCTTCTGGTCCAAATGCTACACTATAAATCTCATTCAGGATATACGTATATTTGGACAAGTGTTGATTAAAGACAATGTCTAATAATTGTTCACTTTTATGCTTCAAAGATCCTTAGTTTATCATAGGGATGCACGATATAATCGGCCCCCTATCGGTATCT
>NW_015150937.1:609414-611131 GCF_000732505.1 Cyprinodon variegatus | reverse complement strand
GTATATTTCCACCCATGCAATGAAACTGACCAATTGCAAAGTCATGTTTGTTGTTTTTAACAAAGGTCAGGGAGTCTTTTTGTTTTTTTGTTTTTTTTTTTTTACAAATTTGTCGGTTTCACAGAAGTCACTTCATATATGTATTTTTTCTTTGGGGCAATAACAGATTCAGGAAGTGTGTAAGTATATGTTTGTGTGTTTTTGAGTTTTTTTTTTTAACCTAGTAAACAATGTGCCTTTTCTATTACTGGAAAAACTGTATGTTAAGAATTGTGTGACCATTTTTGGTCGTTATAGTGTATGTTTATTGGAAATTGGGGGAACTTTATTAAAAGTTTTTCTTTTCTAAGAAACGAGTTTGAGTGTTCTTTTTATCTTAATGTAAAAATGTTCCCTTTTTTGTGAAAGCAATAAAGGGGTCAAAATGTTTGTAAACTTAGTTGAAACTGAAAAGATAAAAGTTGAAACTGAAAAAATATAACTTGATGTTGAATATCAGATTTTGACCTTATAATCTGAGAAGCTGAAAGTCCTCAGGTCTCCATTGGGGATGAGGAAGTGAGGGAGAGTTCAATGGTCACAGTCCCAGTCCAGTGTGTCCTTTACACCAGTTCTAGTCCAGTATGAGGTCTCCTTCAGGAGAAGCGATCACTAAGCTGAGACCATTGTTTCCTTCTTTCATCTGGAGAATATTGCAAAAATTAGACATATCCTGTCCAGGGGTGATGCTGAGAAACTAGTCCATGCATTTATTACTTCAAGGCTGGACTAGTGTGATTCTTTACTATCAGGAAGTCTGCAAGCTGTAGTTTAAAGCCTTCAGCTGATCCAAAATGCTGCAGCCAGTTCTGATGAAAACTAAAAAGAAAGATCAAATCTCTCTTATCCTAGCTTCTCTTTATTGGCTTCCTGTTAAATCCAGAATAGAACTTAAAATCCTCCTTCAGAGTCACAGGACAAAGACTTAATATTAAAATATAAGAAACCTACAAGAATTAAAGCAAAAAATAACAGTAAAAATCAGAGTATTAATTATTTTTGAAATATAACTATTAATAGACTTCGGCTATTAAAG
This sequence comes from Cyprinodon variegatus, assembly GCF_000732505.1. Classification (NCBI taxonomy): domain Eukaryota; kingdom Metazoa; phylum Chordata; class Actinopteri; order Cyprinodontiformes; family Cyprinodontidae; genus Cyprinodon; species Cyprinodon variegatus. The sequence continues at coordinate 610,056 of NW_015150937.1, read as the reverse complement.
ATATGTAAGAAAAATTTCTATATGTAAGAAAAATTTCTAAATTGGATTTTGCTGCTGTGAAGGAGGATGATCACTGATGCAGCTTAAAGGGAAACCATCCATTTTTTCCGGGATGGATGGAATTTAAACTGTACATTCTAGGGATACTTGATATATTGACTTTGGAATCAGCTGTTATTCATTATTTCCTTATACATTAATGTACAGTGCTGTCAAAAGTACACACATTTGTTACTTAAGTAGAGAGTAAGTATAGATACTTCAGTTAAAAAACACGCTGGTAAAAGTTGAAGTATCAACTTGACCTCCTTACTCAATTAAACTGAAAAAGTATATGCTCCAAAAACTTCCTAAAGTATAAAGTAACCTTTAAAAAAATAACTAGATGCCACTATATATATATATATATGCACTAAAAGGCATCTGTATAACTATCTATAAACATAAATATCAGTGTATTGTGGTTCTCTTGTGTTTTCAACAAAGAGATCATCCAGAGGTCACCATCCCCCCATTAAACTCCAATTTGAACCAAAGTGGTCTCCTTTTTTAGTGCTTCGTTTGTGCTGATTTGTGCAGTTAAAACGGTCATTTGTGCTATTTTAGTTTTTAAGATATAATCATTTTAATTTTTGGCTGATG
>NW_015150937.1:603194-604202 GCF_000732505.1 Cyprinodon variegatus | reverse complement strand
TGGGGGCCCAACAAGGGGGTTTTTGACTACGGTGTCATTTCATTGTAAAGTAAATCCCCAGTCTTGTCGTTGCTGTGAAGTACAATTTGTCAGCCATTGGGGGCCCCCTAAAGGCCGGGGCTCCAAGCAACTGCCTGGCTTGCCTGTCCACAAGCCCCGCCCCTGAGTATAAGTACTATTAATTAATAGACGTATACCAAAAACCAATCAAACCTATACTGTTATCACACCAGTATATATTTATGTGAATCCCAAAAACAAAAAAAACACTATAAAACACCTTCTAAAAATAAAACATAATTTCATGTACAGGTTTGCTTTTGTACATAAATTTTGCCCTTCTGAGGCTTTGTGGAGATAAATCTGTGTTTTGCATGGTCTAACATTGTGTCACAATCCTAAAGAAAATAATGTACCAGTTTAATAATGGAGAAGCTCTTAGTTAGCTTTATTTTTTTTTATATATATATATATATACACATTTTCTGAGAATGTGTTTATTTAGCAACTATGCAAATTAACAAACATCTAGAAAAAGTATATTTGAATAACAACCACTAATTCAGCTATGTATTTAATTTCACCATCCTTTCTATGAGGAATATATGGAATATTTTATACCATTTTAACCAAGAAATTTGTTTATGGGTTTTCTTTGGGAGATACCGAACCTACTATTGTAACTTTTTAAATAATTTCTGATCAAACTTGTTTAAGTGGCCAGATTTCCATAAGCAGTTTTGCTTCTGCATAAAATGTACAAACTGCACTGTCTGAAACAGTGTTTGATAAAATTTTAATTATATAATTGACATACTGCAATAATGCTCGGGCTTTTACACCATTACTCTTTTTATCACACTCACATGTTTAAAAAAACAAAAACATTGTCATCGTGGATGTTTGTCAATTTGGGGTGAAAAAAAAAAAACAACAATGTCCCATTTTTAAAAAAATTATATGTTTTGTCAATAAATGCATAAATGTTGATTCATCTGGAGACTGAAA
>NW_015150937.1:585327-602779 GCF_000732505.1 Cyprinodon variegatus | reverse complement strand
GTACGTCTTTAAAAACTTTGATGAGAACTTATTCATTAGATTAAATGCCACAGAAACATTTTTAAATGTCTAAAATGTAAAACCCAGTAACATCTAATAGTTATTCAAAATATGTCAAATGACTCATTAAACAGCATTAACAAAAGAGTTTAATGTTTTGATTTATTTTTAGTAAGATTTAGTCTGAATGCTTGTATTGCATGTGTTGAAATGATCAGCGCATGTAATACAAGCATTGTGAAGCCTCGTTCACATCCAGATTGTGAACTACATCAGTGCTTTTAGTTCACTATTCTGAGGCCTATTCTGTCTTAATCTTTGACTCACGTATGGACATTTTAATAAATGCATGCTTAAATAAGACATAATCTCCTTTGATTAAAAAATGAAGTTTAGATTTAAAAGAAAGACATAAGTTTGATTTAAACTTTTCCTATCTTTTAAGGTTTCCAGTATACACGCCATCATGTCTGTGTCTGAGGATGAAGCAAACGTTTCCTCACATAATCCCTCAGAAGCCTCGGCTTCTGAGCTCATGTGTCCCATATGCCTGCAGCTCTTCTCTGAGCCTCTTTCTCTTCCCTGTGGCCATGTCTATTGCTTTCCGTGCCTTGAGACCATGGAAGAAGGCCTCGATCAACACAGCTGCCCGCAATGTCAAGCGGAATACCCAGGAAGCTCTGCTCTTGTGAAACAAGTCAAAATGCCCCAATTTGTAGAGACCTTAAAATCCGATCCTGGAAAAGTTCTCTCCACTGAAGACCATCCTGATGTCCTCCATGTGATATCCAAGAGTATGCAGGATTTAGCTATGGATCAGTCAACTGGTGAAATCCAATGTGGAGAAAAAGGGAGGGAAGATGGAGTCTGTGAGATTAGGTCTGAATCTAAAGACATACCCTTTAATCCAGTGCCAGCAAAAATTCTAAGCAGAGACAAAATGGAAATGAAGGTACCCAAGTTTAAACTTGCATCTCAAGTCACAGAATTACACTTGAAGCTAGAGATGGCAGAAGGCGCTCTAAAGAAGGAGAGGGAGTGGGAGCTTCAGGTGAACACCTCCAACTGTCAGCTGAGAGAGAAAATATCTGAGCTGCTAGGGCAGATGACGGACACTCTGCAGAGCTATGGTGACCAGGTAAGGCAGATTGTGGAGAAGGAGTTAGGTCCAGGTGAAGCCAGCATCAGTAGTCGAGTGGGTGAAACGTCTGAGCTGGTCAAACAGCTGAGGCACGCTGTTCTAACTGCTGGATCACTTCTGACTGAAGATGACGAGAAGGCATTCAGTGACGAACTTCAAAGTCTTAAGCCCTGTATTGCAGAATTATTGGCTAAACCACTTAGAGAAGACCAAGACTTTGTGGAAACCAAGGCCAGCGCTGTCCGAGCCTGTCCCCAGCTGGAGGACATGAGCTCTGAGCTGAGGGAACAACTTGGAGAGATTCAGCGCTCCCTTCGGAACACCCTCAACCCATCAGAGCTGACCTTTGACCCTGAGACGGCTCATCCTAATCTCATCCTCTCAGAGGACCTGAAGACAGTGACTTTCAGCACTGTGATGCAGTCCTGCCCGTCCTCACCGCAGAGGTTTACCAGCTTCTACCAGGTGCTCAGCACTCAAAGCTTCTCAGAAGGGGAACACAGCTGGGAGGTGGAGCTGGAAGGTTCACCGTGGATCGTCGGTATGTGCTACAGTGCAAAGCTGGCACGCGTCGGGGTGCCGTCCGCTCTGGAAAGCAGCCGAAGCTCCTGGTGTCTGATGTGGTTCGACAACCTGCTGACTGCTTTTGAGCAGGGTCACCCTGTGCCGCTGAAGAAAACCACAGTGTCTCGCAGACTTGAGGTCAAGCTCAGCTTTAAAACACACCGGCTGAGCTTCTACAACATTAGCTCCTCCTCTGGGAAGACGCATATCTACACCTTTAAGGCCAATCTAACTGAAGCGGTGCACCTCGCCTACAGGATGATGTCAGGGCATCCCAAAGGCAGAGTCACCATTTGTTCATAAAGGGACATTTTGAAAATAAGCACAAAGGAGACATATCAACGCGACTGTATCCTTACTACCATATTTCAGAAAAAGTTTAATATGATAAATCAATTAGTACCTGTTTTAAGACTAATATGTGATATTATATTACTAGTTTAGACTTAGACTCAACTTTATCCCTTGGATTTACTCCTTCAGGGAAATTCTGCTTCCAGTAGCTTATATAGAGTACAGAGAGTTAAAGCAAGAGCCATAAAGGATAGAAATATAACAGACAATATAAAAAGTCTGTATATAGTATACATTACAACTATTTAAAAAAAGTTGTAATGTCCTGGAATATTTTTCCCTTAGATATAAAAATATCTGCACAGTAGAGAGCTAAGGGAAGACTGCACAGTAGTTGACTTTGGTTAATACACTTGTACTGCAGAGATTTACTGACCTTATAAATACGTTTTTTTTTTTTTCTTTGTTTTGGTTTCAAAAATCTTCAGAAACATAATTCTGGGGGTATTGGACTGCAAAAATGATCTAGAAATAAGTAAAAATTTCTTGAATTAAGTGTATTTACTCTTAATCTGAGTAGGTAAAGTAGGTAGGTAGAGTAGGTAAGATGATTTGCCAATGGATTGAGTATTTATACTCTTAAAATGAGATGATGATTTAATATGCACTTGAAATAAAACAATACAATTTTTTTTCTTCTCATTTGAAGTGTAAATTGCCTTGTTCCATTGGCAAAGTGTCTCACTTACATCCTCAACTCAAGAAGTAAGAAAATAAAAATAATGACTTTTTTAGATTTCTATCTTTTGCAGTGTGCACTTCATTCTGGTTGAAAACAATGTTTAGGTAATTTGATGAGATGTGTTGTTTTTTTTTTGTCCCATGCAGAGAAAGAACAGGATGTCATGTATGATATAATCAGTAGAAATCTGACGGCTCAATGTAGGCCTGATCACAGTCAAAGTTGCAGACTTGGTATGTGCCCAAAGATACACACCTGGGAGATTTTGGCCAAATGAACTTGGGTGGAGGACAATGCCGGACCAAGAGGTGTCTCTTATTTATTTTTCAGGAGTTGGCCACCCTACCCTCTGCCATCAGATTTCTCAACGCCACAGCCAGGACCCTGGTACTTAGATTCTAATTGCCATACAACTGTTGTTTCTATAAATAAGGGAAGAATTTTTATTTTCTATTTTGATAATTAAATGTTAAGTAATTTTAATTTCAACAATAAAAATAATTGCACAAAAATAGTTCGGCATCATTCATTTACTTTCAAAAGCACTTAAATGTTTAGTGGAGGACTTTCTTTTTCAGGGTGGATCATCTAGTGGTCCTTCTAATTGTCAATCATTCTGCTGATATGTTGACCTAAGGCTGTCCTATGTGCTTTTGCCCATTCTTCCTCACCACCATCAGAATGTGGAAGCTACAATAAAACAGTTCATAAACAAGTTAATGAATGCTATGTTTATGATGTTTAAGATGGATATAAAGGAGGCAGAACTGAAATTCTCATTGAAACCACCGGAAACAAAATAAAGTTATTTGGACAAATTGAAACATTGAAAATATAATTTCATCATCCAAATAAAGTGTGTAAATTAAGCATACAAGTGTAATTAAGGTGTAATCTGGACGAAAATGGCCTCAAGGAAGTGTTCGATAGGTGAGGAGCAGCAGAGCTGGTTGGAGGAACACAGGAGGGAAGATCTTGATGACCTGGGGTGTGTGAAGGATTAGGGAACCAAATATTTGAGCTAGTGCTTACTCCTTGTCAACTTGTAAAACTTAGATTAGTTGGAAATTGTATTTTTTGAGTATCATCAAGCCATACAGTATTTGGTGTGACAATTTAATTCAGGATTCTGGCTTCCAGAGCTTTGTTAGACTAACTTACAGTCTGAAAAATTAGGTTATACCGTATTACAAACAGTAGTACTGAGGCATTAAAGAAAGACACGAAGATAATAAACAGTACATACAGACAAAAAAAAAAAAAAATGAAGCATAGCGTCACATAATACTGTTTATTCCCTGGAAAATGGTATAGTTTCATGCTCACATTGCATTCTTGGAAATTTAATATGTTTACACCGGCCACTGATGATTCAAATCACGAAAAAGTGGTAGACAGACGTGTAAAAATTGACTTCAAACATTTAATCTCATGAATTTGGGCTTTCACTGCCATCTGCTGTCATATGAGAGTGAGTACAACTTGACGACCATAAGCTTTTTCATATTTCTTTTGTCATTTTAAACATGAAACTACCAAAGCACAAGCCAAGTAGTAGAGCTAAATATTGAAATGAAATTAAAAGCTAAATAAAATAAACCAGGTCACTTAATAAAGCCACATTTTTTGTATGCTTTATTTTTATATTCACATGCTAATATTTTCAGAATTAATAATAACATTATGTTAAAGATTTAATTTATTTTCTGCACCAAGGGCATAAGTAGGGAGAACAAGCAGAGTGAGTTTTGTGTAATACCAGACTTTATTATTGAACTAAACAGGATTTAGACGGGATCAGAAAGGAAGGTGCATCTTCTTTCTGCCTTTCCCCAACGATCAGGGATCTCCTGGTTGTTTTTGGTGCTGCAGTGTTCTTATTGGGTAAAACACCTTTAAATCTAGTGGCTGAGCACATAAAAGACAACCTCCGGGTGATATAATATGTAAAAAACGCCACCAAACGTTATTAACGCCACCGATCGCTTTGCCATAAGTGCGTGCTCTAGGTTCAACTCGCGCGCAGACTCCGCTCGCACAATGCCGCTGCGGCTGCGCTGACGGTGAAATGATGCACAGCCCCTGTCAGCAGGTCAGGTGACCGCCGCCGCCTCACAGGGAAATTCAGCCAAAGGAAAGTGCTCAGGAGACACAGCTATGTCTCGGATAAATGGTCGATGTCATTTATGTTTCCAGCGGATCATCTAAATCTAGCTTCTGTCGGAGTGAGATTTAAGAGAGCTCGACATTTTGGAGAGATTAGGCGCTTGAAATCAAGGCTTCTGAAGCGGTAAGCTGTAACTGTTTACAGTTCGGGGGCTTGTTCTGTCAGCGCATGAAAACACAGGCTGTAGTTTACCCCTGTTTTCATGCCGACACTGAGCTGACAGCTTTTAGAGCAGCTGTAGTGAAAGTTGAATTTTATCCACACATTTTCCATCTTCGAGGTGTTTATTTCCAATAAGCCGAGGTGCTAAAATATATATATTTTTTCCTCATGTATCAGCTTTAGACAGCTAGCATCAGGCTACATTAGCACCTTTAGCTGGAGCCTGAAATTCCCCCATAAACAGAAACCTCCACACACCCTGCAACCATTAGCTTCTCCTTTTTGCTAACTTCCAGCCAAAGTTCTTACATCTTCCCCTCTTATTTGTTTTAATATTACATTATACTTATATAAAGTGGACTACTGTAACCCGAGTCACTCCCAACTGTTAGTTGGGTGTTGGTTTCTGTTAGCAGGATTATTGTAGTACAACAGCTTTCAATGTAACCCTGCTCTTAGTTAAAGACCTGTTACATAATGCCCAGTGAATAGAAACCTATTTCACACAGGAGGACATGTTTCTCCCATCTCTGGGAAAGATAAATAAATTCATATATTGTTGAAGCAGAATAATCTAACATTTATTTTTATGCAAATATTAAAGAAAAACAAATCTCTTTGATCTCAGTTTATATTTTCACTGTAGAAAAGAAATATTCCAGAATTGTCAGAAACCTTAAAACTCCTATTATTGTTAAAACTAATCTAAATTTTTAGGAATTACCGTAAATCCTCTAATATAGGATGTGGCCTTTATTTCACTCAGGTACATCTTGGTCCAGACCAATGGTGTAACTATCGGTAAGCAGAGACTGCAGTTGCTTAGGGGCCCCGTCACTGACTCCTGGTTGGCCCCTACGCAATTGTGGACTATGATGTCTCTTTGCAGATTTAATGGTGCGAAAAATTCCTCTTTAACCCACATGATACTAGTTTGACTGACTGGACCATATTTATACACCAATACATGCCAGCAAAACAGACTACCAGTGGAATTAATAAAAACAACATTTTGTGTCTCTTTGAACCTATAAAATACCAGTTTAATTTCTTGAAAAAGTCAGTTACCGTAACAGTAATTCAGACATCTTCCAGCAGCTGCAATTTTTCTGCACAGCAATACAAAAAAAAAAGAGCCTACACAGAATGGAATCTTAACCAAACCGACTTGTAAAACAAAGTTTAAAAAAGTGGGACAAAAAGTTGATGGAAACCGTTCTGCCATCACAGCGAAATTTTATTTGACGTAGGCTTAGTGGAAGTAGACAACTGGTATCATTTATTTCAAGGGAAATTCAGAACAACGAAGGCCAACAAAATTCTGTTATTTTAACACTGCCTGGTGACCACCAGACCTACCGGTAATCACATGTGTCTTTCAGATCTGAACGATTGTGCAAGGTCACTACGATCTCTTTGTAAGCATGGGACTTCCCATGCTAATGGCTTGGATTCGTTTGCCCCCTGTGGTACTTGCATGTTACCATCACAAGTTGTTCAGCACTGTCACTACTAGGGGGTGTGCAAAATAATCGTGATGATGATGCATCGTGATTCTAATTTTCGTGATCTACTGCATCGATTCTTGATGCCAAGAATCGATTATTAATTAAAAAAAAATGAATAAATAAAATTGCATGAATGGTTGGCGAACATCAGCCAAAAACAAGTACAATACCACTTCCAGTCCAGTAGATGTGTTGACGCACGCTACCTTGTGTCACAAGCATTTTCGGCCGTGGGATACTGTGCCGGGTCATTCAAAAACAAAACATGGAGGAGAAAATATTGCAATGCATCGCAATAATTCAAGTATCGTGATGCATCGTGATAGAATCGCATCGTGGCCTGTGAATCGTGATTCGAATCGAATCGTGACTTCTTTGGCAATACCCACCCCTAGTCACTACCCGATCCGTCCCAGAAGCACAATCTGTTCTGTGCATGTGAATAGATATACATCCGGGTGTCAATAAATAATGTAATTTTGCTGCTAAAATTACTTATTTCTATCCTTAACTCACTAAAGAATACTAATACACATCTGTAAAAAATGTTTTATGACTTGTGAGACAATTTTTATGGTTTTTACATTTTCTTCGTTAAACTGCTTGTCTGACCTCATCATCGCCGTATCCCACGGCCGGAAATGCTTTTGAAACAAGGCAGCGGGCGTCACCACATCCGTAGCGACAGCTGAAAACTTTACTACCAAAATAAAAGTTTATTTAAACAAAGTCCACATCTTATAAAGTAGCTTTATCTGACATAGTTTACCTTTTTTCATTTTTCTCCTCAGGCGCTGACACCATGCTAGCCACAGTGAGCGCTTTGGCTCAGTACAATGTCTCCGTGTCAGCTACACCAGTGGAGAACACATCTGCTTTCCCAACCATGCATCCTGACGGCCAGGCCAATATCACCAAGCCTCACAAATGTCTGCAGGCCCTATATGAAGACATCGGAAACTCCAGGTAGCGGGAGACGTAGTAGATTGAAAGCTGGCGGTTATGCGGGATAGAGACTAATTCTCTCGTTCTGTCTCAGGGTGCGCTTCTGGGACATCCTGCTGCTGGTGCCAAACGTGGCCTTCTTCATGTTCCTGATGTGGAAGCTACCGTCAGCGAGGGCAAAGATTCGTCTCGCTTCCAGCCCCATTTTTGTCACCTTCTATTTGCTGGTGGGTTTAAAAAAACGTTAATTTTAATATAAGTTTAGTGCATCCTGTTGGTTGTATAATTGATCAGTTTGTTCCAGAATACGTCTGTGAATATTTTCTGATTAAAATATCTGGTTGATTGTCGCAGCTCTAATCATTGTCTGCTAGCGGTAATGCAATGCTAATAACTATCCTCTCATTTGGGTGTCTTATCTTTAGTGTTTTCTAAAATTAGTGACCTAAGACAGTTGGAGCTACAATCGTTCCAGACTGGTTTCACCATAGAGCTGTTTTGCTTTCTCTTTTTTCTGTCAGCATTAATCCATAAAAGTAACCTTTCAAACCTTCATATCTAAAACAGTTTTTGCTGTTATCTTATCTCCCTTCAACTGCCTTTGTTTTCGCTGTCCTTTAACAACCAGCAAAATTAAAGGTATAGTGGAGGATTTTCACAAACTTTTAAAAAGACCCAACGTGCATAGCACACGCAAAACCCTGTACCCGCTCCCCAGACTGAACGCCTATTAAACGTGTATCAGAGCATGCAGGAGGACATTTGTCCTCGTACACACTCTGTTTAAAAGTTGCTGTTTGCATTGCTTATGCTAGCTCACTTTCCAAAAGAAGATTTGTAATTTTTCCACTATATCAGACTCACCACTGGTAATGAAAAATGGAAGCAAGCACGTAGGACAACCTACAACAATAAGGAGGACCACTTATTTTTATGATTCATTAGGAAAAAGAAAATCCTCCACTATCACTTACTACTACCACTCCACCCGTCGCAAACAATAATAGAAGTGTGTTAACAGCTGAACTTTTGCCGTTTCTCAGTTCACAAGAATGCGAGTACGGACTAGTGTCCTCGCCAAGAATGTTCTTCACAAGAACGCAGGAAAGTATGGACTCTGGGAGAACGGGTGCATGCAGCATAGATATGGGTCAATTGGAGTCAGAACACAAATCAAATTTTGCCAAATAAAACAAAAAAGTGAGCATCAGAGCCAGCGGTACTTCACACCCGCTGTTCTGTCAGGTCAGCATACCCCATCAGACCAGTAAACCCATAGTAATACGCATGCACGTGCATGCAGAGAGCTACTGACCTGCTGCTGTTGGGCTAACGTTAGCCCTGGCTGCCGTTACCCTTGGAGGTCCGCTGGTTGCTGCAGTCCTCTCAACATCAGAACTTTTTTTTTTTTATTACGCACTAAATCAGTAAATGGACCATATAGTGACGCTTAAAAGTATAATGTTCTCACCTCAAATGATCTTAAAATGTACTTTAATTTTACAACAGCAAGAAAAAAGATAACTATATACTTAATACTCTGAGCTCTGTGAGCGCTCCACTGGAAGCTGCTGCTGCCGCAGTGCATGCTAGGACAGCGGTCAATCTCAAGAATGGACAAGTCTGCTCTGATGCATGCTGGGTAAAGAGGGAGGGGGCTGTCTTGTGAATTGGAATAGTACTAGGGCTGAGGCTGATAACGTTTCACGAGCACACGAGAACGCACAAGTGCACGTAGTGAGAAATGGTCTTTGTGTTTTGGAAGCTAAACTCTCTCCTGCTGATGGGCTACGTGTGTTTTAGTTGTAGCATCAACTAAACATCTCCTTTGCTGTGTTTCTCAGGTTTTTGTTGTTGCAGCTGTTGGAATCACTCGCGCCATTGTTTCCATGACGGTCAGCACATCCAATGCCGCCACCATTGTGGACAAAGTAAGAAAACAAAGAGCATAATTAGAACTGACGATTTGCTTTCGAATATCATCTGGCTTTCATAAAAACTGCTGGAAACTGTCTTTCCTCATAGGGTATCAGTTTATTTGTTTTAGCAATTGGGGGGATAATAGAATGCTGAAATCTCTCATGTAGAAAGACTAACATAAGTGGTTAAAACAAATGTCAATAGGGCTGTGTTAATATTTTTAAAATTATGAATCGATTTTCATATTAAATCCTGAAGATCGATTCATATAAATAAATCCTTCGTCCACTGTTCTTACAGCAACTCAACGCTATTTCTGACATTTTGAATTTAAAAAGCTTCATGGGAGGGAAGCAAAACATCTTTAAACTTGGAAACCAAGTCCATTGGATTGTTTTTTTTTTTTTACAATTACTTTATTAATTTGTTGATGAATGTTAACATAATACTAGTATCTAAAGGTTGCATAAGTAGACACTGATGTAGGTCAGTGAACAGCTTAAAAACAGTTATTTAATCAGCAGCAGGGCCATTATAACCTTGCTTCATTTCTGATCAGTGGTCAGCACTAATTCGCTGGCTTTACTTTCTGTCAATGTATGATGACATCACTTTTTTTTGCCTGGTTAATTCACTTCAAACCAAAAGGAAACTAGCCTTATTCGCTTTTTTCTTCAAAATATTTTAAAGGTTTGCTTAAGATTCACATGAGATTTGGATGGAAACATGATAATAATAACTCCTGCTTACTCTAAAATAACCCCTTAATTCCAGTTCATTCCAATAAATCGCCAATGGACCATTAAATATCGATCCATATCTTCAAAGTATTTTCAACATGGCGTCTATTATTAAACTTCCTGTGGCAGTTTACTCCAACTCCAAACTCCTTTTCCTCAGGTACTTTATGTTTAGTTTAGAGATCAATGTTAATTATTTGACCTTTTCTGTAGCAGAAGTGGAAATTTCCCAGATCCTTATTGGAAAAATAAGGAGGACTTGTGGTCATCAGAAGTCATCAGAAAAGTCAGAGGTTTCTTACCCAAATACAGCTGCTGTGTGAAAAACCCACTAACAGCTGATGAACCATTTTCACCTCTGATGGGTTGAGCAGTTGAAAAACACCTAAGATGGACTGACCTGCTGTCAGTAAGAAATGATTTGTAACATTGCTTCTGTTTCTATAAGGAAAGAAAACAGCAGCAAGAATATTTAATACCAAAGAGATTAAATGACCCCCCCACCCCAAAAAAAAACAAAAACAAAAAAACAAAACAGATATCTGTATTATTTCACATTTAACTAATTGTGCAATATATTGTGAAGTAAATGTTAAACAACTTTCATTTATTTGGTATAGATGTTTATAATCTATACTACTTAAAATATAAAATGTGATATCCTAGTGATTAGAGCAGTGCGCTTGTGGTCTTGAGAGGGTTACAGGTACTAGGTTCGATCCCCACAGCTTCCATTCTTTTATTTTTTTATTTTTATTTTTTATTTTTTATTTTTTTTTTATTATTTTTTTTATTAAAAAAATAAATAAATAAAATAAAAAAAAAAACAGCTTCCATTCTAGGTCCCTGAGCAAAGACCCTTAACCCCACATTGCTCCCCGCGCGCCGCACAATGGCAGCCCTCTGCTCCCCAAGGGGATGGGTTAAATGCTCCAGTGTAAACTCAATAAAGTTCAATTATTATTATATGTATGTATATTAGATAAAGTCAGTTTAGTCTATCAAAAATATAATTCAGAGTTGGTAAAACTAAATTAACTACATGTAGGTCCTGTTGGAATATCCATCTAATTCGTTTTTGATTTTAAAGATGAAGATAGTTGATAAACCTGTCAGAGCTCTATTTACTCTAAACAGCTGGGAAAGACAACCTCTATGTTTATATGTAAACTTCTGAATTGTTTAAAGGAAGCTTTAACTGTAAAAGTGGGGAAAGCCTGAGTTCCTTTAAATCAAGACTAAAAACACATTTGTTCAGGATTGCCTTCGACTGTTCAAATTAAACAGTTCAACTGTAATATCATTAGTTCAACTTTTTTATTTTCTTTAGTTCAACTGTTTTTAATATTATTTTTTGTTTCTGCATTTTTTATTTTATTTATTTATTTATTACTTGCTTTGATTCAGTTTTATTTTCCTATATTTGGATCATGTAAAGCACTTTGCATTGCCTTTGTACTGAATTGTGCTATACAAATAAACTTGCCTTGCTTAGTGATAATAACATGATTCTATTAAATCATTAGTTTTTTGGGTTTTACATTTTTATTAACTATAACTGAAAATTGTAATTGGCAGTGAAGAAAGATGTTTTTTGTTAATAACCCAGAGGAGATGGTTTGTGCAGCTGCTGGGCTTTCATGCATCAGTAGGAAGAAAAGGCCGGGCTTGCATTCCATTCATGCCAGACAGAATCCTGCAGATTTACAGTGATGGACCAGCTATTCTAATATCACAAGGTCATGGCGGCAGCATTCGCAGCCTTTATGAGTCTATGGAATGTGACCTGTGGATGGGCCTGTACTGTGGGTCAAATAAAACGTGTCACAGGAAGGCTGATCTGCTTCGCTGCTCTGTGTTGTTTCCTTTAGGTCCTTTGGGAAATCACCCGCTTCTTCTTGCTCGCTATTGAGCTCAGTGTGATCATCCTGGGACTCGCTTTTGGTCAGTTTGTTTCAGTTCTCCTTTTCTGCGTGTTTGAAGTAGCGTGGCATTTCTGCCTTATGTTCCCTCGCAGCTTCTTTGGAGGCTGCAACTGAGTACAACTGATGTGTTTCTGTTTTCAGGTCACCTAGAGAGCAAGTCCAGTATAAAACGTGTGCTGGCTATTACCGCTGTGTTGGCCCTGGCATACTCCATCACACAGGTGATTAAAGATGATATAATATCAAATATTGTTTATGGTAAAAGCGGAAATGAACATGAGTTAAACAAATTGCTATTTTAGGGAACACTAGAGATTCTTTACCCAGACAGCCACCTTTCAGCGGAGGACTTTAACATCTATGGTCATGGAGGACGGCACTTCTGGTTAGCCAGTTCCTGCTTTTTCTTCTTGGTAAGTAAATATTGCTCTTACATCCGCAGCAACATGAAAGAAAAAACAAAAGTTTCTGATGTAGCAGACTCATTTTTAGGCTGACAATAATTTGTTTCCTTAGGTTTACTCTCTGATTGTTGCTCTTCCTAAAACCCCAGTGAGGAACAGGATATCATTGCCATGTAAGTGTTGGATTTAAAGAGCAGCAAAGGGAATATATATAATATAGAAAATATCTGTGACAAGCTCACTGCGATACACTGCTATGGGGAGCATAATCAGCCCTTTAGGGGAAGAGACCCTCTTTGAAGCAGAGACACAGAAAAGTTGAAGGATTTGAGTTAGTGACCCATACTTAATTCTCTTTTATTGCTATCAAACTTTTCCCTAAGTCTGTGATACATCTGTACTATTAGCCCTTTTTCTTTTTTTTACTGTTTTAAATAAACCAGCTGCAGCGTGTTTTTTCAGGGTTTTGCTCTTCTTGATGAGGAATTTATTTTTTTATTTTTTCCAATGTGCAAAAAACTCTGCAAATGCTAATGCAAATGTTGAAATGCATTAATCTTCTAAAATATATATTTTCCTGTAAACCTACACAATATTTCTGCTCCTCGATTTAGTTTATTTGCAGGCCTTGGCAGTTGAATTGTTAGGTTACTGATGACCAGCTTCTCTTTCATAATTATTTGTAACAAAGCTTGGTTTGAATGCTTAATATAGTGGAAACAATTATCTGTGAGTTATGAGTTTGATACAAGTTATCATGCGAGGAACCAGGCATAACTTAAGTACTTCTTAGTTTTAAATCATAAAAGGTGTTAAGCCTTTAAAGCCTGACTAATGTAGAAAGGTGTGCCACAAATTGTAATCAAAATCATTTTTATTCCCTTAAATAAAAGTAAAAAGAAAAAAAAAGCTTTGTAATGAGAGACTGAAAACGTGCAAAATATTGACAGATAAGATCTGAAGTCACCATAAGCCATAATATATGAGCTAACAGATTATTTTATTAAGTTCTGGGTCTTCTGTTGTAAATGTTTAAATCACAAACCCTACCAAAGGCTTTTTAATCTAATAAAGAATCCACTTCTTAGTGTTTGATGTCCTGTTGTAACTGTGAGTTATTTTTATGTATAGCTTTGCTCTTTAAAACCGAAAGTAACCGCATGAAAATTAGAAGCAGCAATCACATGCAAAAGAGATCAGGCTGGTTTTAGCTTCCATTTAGTAATGGAGGAAATGCATCCAATAGCATTAGAGCTAAGTTGTAGACGCCTACAATATAAGCTTGTTGGGTAATAAGACTGAATGAGAGGATGTCATCCAATGAAATGGACTGTGGTTGGATGTACCCTACTTTACGTGATGTTTTTATACTTTTTATTTTCTTTTTTTCCCCAGCTAAAAGGGGTTTCTACGTGTACGCAGCCATCTTGTCTTTGCTGAACTTTGTTCAGGGTCTGGGCAGCGCTCTGCTGTGTGCTGGGATCATAGAAGGACTCTGGTCAGTATTCTTTCCTCACCTGCATCCACTCCAATACATCATCACTCTTTTTGTTAATTATTTCGATAAAATCTAATGCCACATATAAAAAACCTCTAAATAAAACCTCATTATCCTGTACAGTTTGTAGTAATTGTTTGTCTTTTGTGTACCAGCTGCGTGGATGTCACCACCTTCCTGTATTTTTCTGCCTTTGCTCCGCTCATTTATATCACGTTCCTCAAGGGATTCTTTGGGTATGTATTCACAAGTTAACTACATGCAACCACATATGATCTCAGTGCTTAATTTCCAAAACAAAAGATTTGTAACATGCACTTATATCTTTAGAGGACTGTTAACTATAATTATGTTTATGAGCGTTGAACTTCGATGCTCTGTTTTATCCCTGTGGGGTTTTAACCTCTGTGACAGAAAAAGGTTTATTGTGAGAGGTAAGCTGAGTTTTTTGGGCCGTCTTTGACAAAGGATCTATTCTCTCTCGTGAATAATGTAATGGTAGCTGCTAGACCTTTTTTACAGTGTGCTTTATATGGTGAAAACCTAAGTGGATTATAGAATGCACTAATTGTTGATAGAAGCTGATCAACGCCCCTTTAAATGCTGAACTATGTAACTGTTGTCTCTCTTTAAATAAAACTAAAGCCTGTTATTTTTTATATTTAGTTTTTTTTTTAAATGTCTGTTTTTTCTGTTTGACAATGTTTTTTATTTAAATTTTCCTTCCTTTGTTGCAGTTCAGAACCAAAGATCCTGTTCTCCTACAAGTCACAGGTGGACGAGCCGGACGAAAGCGACGTCCACCTTCCTCCTACCGTGGCGGCGACCCTCGGCCGTAAAGACCTCACCGATCAGGGGCTGTACTACTCCTCTACGCAGATCGACGGCGCCGGTCCTGGCAGCTCCCGCATGGTTGGAGCGTACTTGGACGACGTTGCGTCAGGACCCTATGGGTCAAGCAGCATCAACAGCATAGAAGCTGACCGCTGGAGACCTATCAATGTGTGAGAGGATACACAGCTGCAGTACGATGTGGATGAAGGGAGTTTGGTAGGATGGAATCATGGAAGTGTCTCTTAGCCAGCAGGCTGGACAACATGGAGGAGTGATGTCGGCCTTTTCTTTATCAGATCAGGTTAAAAAAATGGACACTTTAACAGAGACTGTTTATCTGTTTGTGAAGGAAGGAATACTTGCTTCTGTAACAGTGTCGCCGGACTCTTCTGCTGCTGTTTCTTCACGTCGAGTTTCTGGCCCTGATGCTCCCTATTGATTCTGCTCCGATCTGACTGCTTATCAACTCGTCTCAGCACATTTTTCTCAAACTCCAGCACCAAAAATCCTTATTTATGCAGTTTGAGCCTTGTTTTAAATGCCTAAGTCTGCTAAATCAATCTAACACGTTATTTGAAAAAAAACACTTGTACATTCTTGCATTCTGGGGACCAGCATAATAAGGCGCCGATGTGCTTGTCTTATACTGGGTTAGACTTGTACCTGAGCTGGCTAATCTGTGTTTTGTTTTGTCTTTTTGGAGCAAAGCTTTTGTTTGTGGTTTGTAATCTGATTTATTTGATTTCCAAAGTAAAAAAGATAAACCAGCTCCTACACACAAGCATAAAAGGATCATATAGGCAACCCTGAAAAAGAATGTTTTTTCCATTAAGAATCTTTGTATACTTCGATTGTGTTCATGCTTTATAATTTCTGCCGTTGCTTTGTGTCTTCTTTTTTTTTTTAATACAAGGTGAAAAAAAAGCATTCCAGCCTCGGCAAAGAGGCTTCAGACTTTGCAAAAGAGTCATTTAATCCTGCTTGTTCAGACTTTGTGTCCTTGCTTTCATTTCTGTTGCGGTTTCTGGTGTTGCGTCTTTGATGAAGAGGCTAGTGGCGCGAATGATTTTGTGCTTTAATGCAGGACCAGTTATGACACCAGAAACAGAAATGATCCATTTTAATATATTCGAAATTGGCTCATAAAAATCTATTCAAACGAGTTTCTGATTTGAAGTGAGAAAAAGAAAGTTATGTAAGAAATTTTTGCAATTCCTATCCTTTTGTTTCAAGGAGGAAAAAAAAAAAGTTTATAATGGGTCATACTTTAATCTTCCATTATTTAAAAGAAAGTTGATCCACCTTTGTGTGTTCAGAATCCCCCAAAACAACAGTGCTTCCTAAGGACCAATTGCATATTTAACATTCTGTACAAATTAGCAAGTGGGTGCAGAAAGTATTTGCCTGACTTTGAAATCTTTAATGAATGTTACTTTTTGCTGAATGATTTTTAACTAGCTTTGGGGAAAGTAAGTCATTTTTTTTTCTCAACAAAAGGGGGAACATGAAGGAACAGCATTCTCTTCAAACACCAAGTCTTTCACAGTGAAGTTTTGCTGGTGGTGCTCTAATTACATTGTGTTGGTCGTTCCATGTGCTGTAAAATAAACTCTGGATCCATCCCTGTTTCGTCGTCTTTTCTGCATTCAAGCTCTCTAAAGAATGAAACCCTTCGAGTGCTTCTCCCTCCTTCTATTTGTGAATTACACCCCCACATATTCACTCAAAGATACTGTTCTGCGGTATTGTTTGTTGAAAATATAAAACATGAAATAAGGTACAGATATCCATTACAGGGTTTAATAAACACAATTATTTGGCTCACTTAAGTCCACCTATTTTGCTTTAAGTATCTTTAAACGGATGTTTTGCAAAAGGCATAAAAGTCAAATTGATTAGCTGGCAGTGGTCACCATGCTGACTTAGCTCATTTTGACAGATTTCAACACTGATTCTGTTGCATTTTTTTCTGTCCCCATAGCCATGTAGTATTTCCACAGAAGGCAGAGCTGAACCAAATGGTTATGAGGACATTTATCTTCAGAGGTTTATTTAGTAAAAATCTGTTCATAATCATAATTCAGGCCCCTGCTTAGAACCTATGACTCTGGTGAATTATACGCTGATGTCTGCTGGGCCCCTGGCAGCGCAGAGCGGGACAAAAAGAGACTGAACAAACTGTTTCTCTCCTACGCTGCTCTGTGGACTCAATGGAGGCTGAAAGGTGGGTGCTGTCCAAACTTATATCCATCATGGACAACACCTTCCACCCTCTGCATCAGAGTGTGGAGGAGCTGAGCAGCTCCTTTAGTGAAAGACACACCCTGTTTGTAAAAAGGAGCATTACTGCAAGTCATTCATCCCTGCTGCCACCAGAATCTACAATGCAACAATACAACGGCAATAACTTGTGCAATGTATAATGTGCAATTACTATTTGATACCCTGTGCAAAACCTGTTTCTCTATATTTGACACCCAGTGCAATAGCTATAAATATAAATATCCATCTATATGAATACCAATGTAAACACCCTGTGCAATAACCCTGTATATTAATCCTACTATATATATATATATATATATATATATATATATATATATATATA
>NW_015150937.1:575336-585285 GCF_000732505.1 Cyprinodon variegatus | reverse complement strand
GAGAGAGAGAGAGAGAGAGAGAGAGAGAGAGAGAGAGAGAGAGAGAGAGAGCTTTTATTTGTGTATGCACTGTATATACTGTATACACCTGTATATTATATACTATATACCCCTGCACCTTTTTCTTCATTTGGCACCTAATTCTCCTTTGACTATTTCAGCCGATATGACAAGTACATTTCTCCACTGTGAGATCAATAAAGTCAATCAATCAATCCTGGTTTCCATTTTTTTAAAATCAATTTTTATGCATATTTGCCATTTGGCTCTTAAAGAAACTGATTATTTGAACTATTAAAGTAATAAGAATGAGTTCTGTACATTGTATCTGCATGTAATATCTACAAGAGTTTGGCACCCGTGCAAAAGGTTGAGAAATTTAATATAATGCTATAATAATGTGAATTAAATTTTTAGGCAGGTAAACTAAGATGGGAAAACGCTCTCCAGCTTTTATATTAATGGTGACTTACTCAGCTTGTCTCGCTCTAAAAATACCTTATTTTGTTTCCCTTTAGTTTGAGTTTAAATACATTAATAGAAAAAAAAATATATATATATATATATTTTTGCCTTTAATCTTTTAAGGGTATTTATCAAGGTTAGTGTGCCATCGAGAGGGAAATCAAACTACAACTCCTAGAATGCTTTGCGCAACCTCCACAGCCTCGCCAATTTCATTGGATACGTCTTATTTAATCCAACCAATGAGCTTCGAGGATACTGCAACGCTGAAATGACCTTTATTGGAGTATTTTGACAAGTAGTAGCTGTGGCGGCGTTTTCCGACCACCGTGTTATTAATGTCTCCCTGCAGTTACAGCTGGTAATAAGCTGGGCTTTAATCTTTCCCCTTATCCCGTGGAAACAGACAGCTGGCCGCTCAGAATGGGAGGAAATGGAAGCAAAGCGAGGAATGTGTCTTTTGGGCTGGACGAAGACGAGAAGGTCACAGTAGTTGAAGGAGTGAAGGTATTCCTGCCGGTGGGACAGTCAGTTGTCCTTCTTTAGTCATTAGACTCACATTTCAAGTATTATTAAGGTAAAAATGAGAATGTGTTCGGTCCCTGCTAGCGTAAAAATCAGACTGGTCCATGTCAACTGAACTTAGCTTTTATACTATCTTGGTTGAACTTTTATACTTGTTAATATGAATTAAAATCTGACTTTTAATCAGCCACTAACCTGGCGTTTATACCCTTTGTTAATGTTAGCTTGTTGGCTATATTTAAAGTGAGCTAAATCTTCCATTATTAGCAGGAATAAGCTGCCAGGGTCATTTATTGTTTTAGTTTAATTAAGACAAGACTGATGGATCATAGAGAGGCAGTTGCAACCCTTCATTTTGTGTAGGGTGTTTAGAAGTCCTGGTTTTTAATGGTCTATCATGGTGTAAAAACACAAATTTCCTGTCATCAGAAAGTGCGACCTTCACCAGTTTAAAAGCACCTGCCTTGGCATTTAGTCACCAGGTGCATACAGGTGTGTGTGTGTATGGACACAGTAGCAAGTTGGAAAACATTAGTGTTTGGTTTATTCTTTGTTGATCATGTGCATTGTTAATCTGTTTGCCAGATTTGATGGAGTAGAAGGCCTTCCTTCACATGGTGGATTGCATTGTGTGAACAGGGGCCATCTGATGAGGACAGTCTTTTGTCTGTAGAAGATACACAGGATAAGGACACATCCTGGAGCCGGACTGATAGAGGAGAGCTATCTGCAATCCTGAGGCATAGAGGAAAGAGGCACAAAAGTCAGGGCATGGATGGCGGGTCATTTTCTGACACGAACAGCTAAGCATCCACCTGATGCAACACAGAAGCAGGAGATGACCTTGTTTGGGGATAATTTTTTGCCGGATGCCCACGCTTGCTGACATTTTGAGCCCACAGCTTAGCCAACTCCAAGCAATTTCTCTGTCCTGTAACAATCTGAATTGGAATAAACACTGTTACTTTTTTACTCCTGCTTTTATAGTCCTTTTTATATGGTTTTACCCAGTTTGAGTTAAGAATAATCATACTAGGTAACTTTCTCCCTGGAAAAGAACCAGAAGGGAAGTTTTGAGGTGTAACCACCTTCAGCGGGACCTAACATCCTTATTTAGCATTAGCAATGGCCTTAGAGAGGAAAATATTACTGCTTGTTATTTTGGGAAGATATATAAAGTAATTTATTCACTTAAAGTCCATCATGCTTCAGTAAAAAAAAAAAAAAAAACAGATTATCCACAGACAAATCTTCAGCGACTGCTTTCAGGTGTTCCAGGGATAAACAAGGCTGTGTTTAGTTACTGCAAAACAAAAAACAAGCTACAGCTGAAACCGTACACACCTAATGTTGGGGTATTACATTTTATAATTCTTAACTATACCACAGAAAATGAGTAAACCTCATCTTACTTAAATGACATGCTATGAAAACTAGGGGTGGATCGATTGATCGGCCTTGATTTCACATTTTATAGTTTCACTGGTAGTGATTAATTCCTTTCAGTAAAATAAAATTGAAACTATTGAAGGTGTCTTATGATTTTATAACAACTGACAGTGTCGGTTATAAAAAAACCCAGTATCAATCTAAATTAAAATTGGGATGTAAAGATTTTTAAAAATCAAGAGTCGGGGATAGGCCAGAAACCTGCACCCACAATGAAAACACACAACTTTGTTTTGCTTTAAAGTGATGGCACCTATGTAAAGCTGTCTAGTCATAGTTCAGGGCATAGCAGTTGATGAAAGCCTTTCTTATCAGCACAAACGCCTGCACCAGCTGTCTAGAACAGAGATGGATGACTGATGATTTGAGCTTGTCACTGGATCAACCAGAAACTCTTCTCTAGAAATTATCTAAAATAAAGTATGAGGTCAAACGGTTAAAGTGTGTTTTAGTTTATGACATTAAACAGAGGACAACAGCAAATCAAAGAAACCAAGGTTTTCAAGCTTCTGCCAGGTGATGGAAAATATCCACTGGGAGTTATTGCTATTGAAGGTGTTGCATGTTTTTGTTTTAATATGTTTATACCTACAATATTCACAGGAAAGTAAAGGATAAAACGTGTAACTGCTGTTCCTTATTCATTAAAAGAAAAATAACCTATTGTACGGCCATGAATGAAAGCCTGAGAATTAGCAGGATTAGGAACTAATCTACCTTCTGTCCTGCTTGCATTACATTTGTCTTAACAAAGTGTTTGTTCTTCTGTTAACATTCTGCTCCAGCTCTCTGAGGATGTTCTCCGGCGGATGAGGGAACCTAAGGGATCGGAAAGAGTTCGGTCTCCATCCTCTGCTTCAGAAAGTCACAAAGCATCACCAAGTATGTTCTAAGCAATAACTGAATAATTCCTTCTGTCCACATCTTTATTTTATTAATAGATAGACTTTATACCAGACTCATGGTCCAATAAATATATAAGATAAAATGAAACCATACAGGTAAAAAGTACAATACAAGTACAATTATTTATTAGATAGGAGATTAAAGGAGACATGAATACCAGTGTCTCCACACCTTACATTGGTATCAGGTTGCACTATGTGTGGTGTCAGTAAGTGAGAAGATAATCATCATTGCCAGATGCATTTATCCTACAGATAAAACTATACGTTAACTTTTGTAAAACAGCATGTAAGGTTTTGACTCTTGTTGTGACAAACAATACACTCACACTAGTCCATCTTTGCCAATTCAAAAGTAACTGCAAAGCATCATTATAGGCCACCTGTAGCCTTTGCAGGCTGGATTTTTATATGTAGACCTCAGGTGAGCAGTCTACAAAGAGGTACAATATGCATTAAATAGTTCCCCTTTTACTACATCAATACATGCACCACATTTACAAGCAAGGGTGTTCGCTTGAGCATACAACATTCTACATTGTCCACAGATAACATCATCATCTGACAGATTCTCTCTGATGTTGTGCCCAAAATACTTGGTTTTATCAGTAACACCCAGCACAGTGTTTGACAGATTTAATTCTGGGAACTGTATAGATTTATCTTCTTTACTCCTACAGATCATGGCCACACTTTTAGCTGATTGTACTTAATGTCATGTTCCAGACCGTACTCAGAACAGATGTTAAGTAGTTGCTGTAACCCAGCAGTACTTGGACTAAATGTTACTAAATCATCTGCATACATCAGGTGATTAAGTATAGAGTTACCAGCCACACAACAAGCGTTATGAGCTCCCAACTTGGTTGCTAGTTCATCCAGATACAAATGAAAAAGAACTGGGGACAAAATCCCACCTTGCGACACAGTCCCCCCATTTAATCTGCAGTGATTGCTGAGCATCCTAATATGAATAATATACTCTGGTACACCTTTTTGTGCCAGTTTCATGAAAAGTTTTCTGTGATTTATCCCATCCCATTGTTTTGATGCATCTAGGAAACACATAAAAACTGAAGAGATCTGCTTATTATATTTATAAATAATCTCTTTTCAAGTATATATGCACATATCTGTGCCCAGGCTAACCTTAAAACCAAACTGGTTATCTGTAGATTTGATAACCCCTAAAATCCAGTCCAGTAGGATTAATTCAATAATTTTTTAAACTACTGGCCAACACTATCGGATGGTAATTATCAGAACTGCCAATCTCCTTGGTTTTATCTTTGATGAGGGGTACTAACAGGACACTTAACATAGAGTCAGGTAAAAGACCATGTATAAGAAACGCCATAAAACAAATGCAAAGTAGAGGAGCTAGCCTTGCACTTGCATACTTTAAATGCTCTGCTGAGATTACTTCCATCCCAGTGGCTTTATTGTTAGACAATTTTGAAATAGCTTTATGATTTTCATCTGTACGGAGACCATTATTTACAGGATATGGTTCACTATAAATATAATTAAATAATCTACTTTAATGTTGGTGCCACAGCTCCACAATATTAGCAGTGTCAGATATCAACAGTACAGGGCAGAGATGTTTTGTGGGATGTCGTACCTCTAACTTCTTTCCAAAAATCTTTTGTATTGTGACAAAAAAGTTTTCTGGCCATTGAGTCAGCCCTCATTGCTCTTTCATTTTTACTAGTTTATCGCACAGCTCACTTGTGTTGGGCACTGGTCAATTTTTTATGTTCAAAGACGGACCCAGATCTCGGTCTCCCTGCCTGTATCCACTCCTTAGAAGCCTCCCGAGGTCTATTATAAAATTCAGCCACGTGGATGTTCCTTCCTTTTCTCTTTATGCTGTTTATGGAGGAGTTTATTTGATGCCATCAAAACATTAAAAATGGCACCATACACAGAACAAATGGATCCAATGTGCTCGGAATTTTACAGTTAGCATCTCTACACTTACCTGCTTCGCTAGGCACACTATGTGTATCTGTGCACATAGAGTAGGATAGCAGTTCCTCCTCTGAGAGCGAGCTCCAGTCTAAGTGTAATTTGTTACTTTCAAAGTTGTACTTTCCCATCATTGGTAAACAATATAGATGTATCTGCATCCCAAATGGAATATGATCGGCAGTGGATAACTCATACGGGATTTTCATGCCAGTCAATGAGTCATGTCCATCTGCTGTAGCTACACAGTCATCCAACCATGAGGTTGTATGCCATGACTCACCATTTATCCATCCATTTTCCATCATGCTTATCCCAAGCGGGGTCTCAACAGATGCTGGTGCTTATCTTCAGCTGCCTGCGGGTGAGAGGCGAGGTCCACCCTGGACAGGTCGCCAGTCCATTGCAGGGAAACACAGTGAGAAACAGGACAAACAACAATTCACGCACACAGTCACACCTGAGAATTTAGAGAAGCCAATTAACCTAATAGAACCGAACCCGGAACCTTCTTGCTGTAAGGCAGCAGTGCTACCCACTGCTCCACTGAGCAGCCCTCCGTGCCTCACTAATGTACGCAAAACTATCTGTTGGCAGCAGGACTTAAGTTGAGAGAATGAACCCAATATCTTCACAAAACTGGCTTAAATGAGTACCAAATATAAATGTATTATCAGTGATATCAGAGTTCATGTCACCGATAAAAAACACATTAAGAAACATATTATCTTCTATAAAAAACTTAATAAAAGCAAGTTTGTTAAGATATTCAGTTTCATTTGCGGGGCACTCATATGGGGTGTACACATTCATGATAACAGATTCCTTGTCATTTTGTGTCACGTGTATTATTATGCACCAGTCTACTTTAAGTTGAATTATTATAACTCAAGGATCCAGTCTCTTATCCAATGATATATTGCAACACCACCAGGAATCTGTCCTCGTATTATTCCATTACCAATATCAACACTAGACCCCCCGGCTCTGTGGAAACGGCCCTTTACAGAGTTCAGACCTTCTGGATCCTGCTTTGTCAGAAAAGTCTCTTTTAGACAGCATATCAAATTGGCATCTAAAGTTGGTCTACAACACTGTGAGCTTTGTCCTCTGCGCTATGGCCCAAGCCAGGCTGGGACAATTATATGACATAACTTTAAGAGCCATCTGTTCAGGTTTATTTGGCCTCGGTGCCACAGGCCAATGAGGCCCCTCCCATCTGCATACCCGGAGGAACCGCACCGTTCATTCCTGCAGCTCCAGACCTATATGGCTCATAAAACACCGAACATCCAACTGGCCAGAGTTCAGGATTGTACATCTCCGCCACATTATAACACTATATATAATAGACAAACCTGCTGTTTTCATAGCTTATTTTGAGGCATGTATCGAGAATTTAGAAGCGAAGACACTCACCAGTTTGGTTGGAACTGTTTTTATGTTTCTTGCAGTCCCTGTGCCCACAATAGCCATTTTTTTCACTACAGGTGTAGTATAGCACTCCACTTTAGGAATTCAGGCGGATATGTACTTTCACCAGAGATCTTGCGGCAGCATCCACGCAACAGTGCTTTTGCTTCTGAGATCAGGCCACAGTCTTCGCCGTATCTGCACTCACCGTCCTTGCAGTCTCTGTCACTGCGTCCGTCGCTTCCACGTTCACTGCCTCCACAGGTGACAGGAGGTAAATCCTCCAGATAATGACAGACAAACATTTTCCCCACATTCATTTAGGACCTTCATGCAGCCTTTGGTGTTTTTTATGATCATTTGCACTCCTTTGTCCTATTTAGCTGCGTGGTAGTGCTCAGGTCAAACAGCTTTTTCTTAGAGACCTCTATAGACTCTGTGTCGAAAGTGCTATTAGCCAGCAGCACTAGCTCATCCTGTGTCAGAGTTCTTATTTTCACAGCCAAAAAGTTAAAGCGCTCATCCTCCACAATAATTTTGCCATCCACAGTCCTGTAGATCTCAGGCTTATGTCTAAATCAACATGAAGCAGGATAGCAGAAGCACAGGCTGTTGCCATCTTGGTACTCAGTCACATGCCAAAGAAAGCAGCCCCTGTTTAGAAGACTGTAGAGGAAAAGAAAAATCCTGATTGTATGTACAGAGCACACTAAACATAAACAAAGATTCTATAAACTGACCTCGCTATGTTTAGGTAAATATGTTGAAATAATGAAGAAATGTTAATGTTTTATAAAGAAATGTTCTTTAGATTTTACTAACTAGTTCAGGTTTAAATGGAGTCTCACTTAAAGCATCAGTGCTGCTGGTTAAACTGCATGTATCCATCTAGGTTACCATTGCTAATGTCTTTACTTCTTGATTTTTAGAAGCAAAACCTGCAGAACCATCAGCTTCGGGGGCACAAGAAGAGATGCGTAAAAAGTAGGTGTTTGTAGCTTTAATATGTCAGCTGTTTATTTATACTGGATTTCAGTGTCCTGTCTATCTGTCTGTACATTTCTTCTGTTGTTATATAAAACACCGGTGATCAGTTTTGCTATTTAATCTCTTATTTCCTGCTTTGTAAAAGACTTAAGCCAATTTCTTTTACATTTAAACATTACATATATATTACTTCGGACTGACAGGAAAAAAGTGGGACTCTGTAGGAAGTTGGGTGGATAGCGTAACATCTAATGCAAGGGAGCTGCTTCCAGAGTAGGATGATCTTAGGGTCACTGGGTCGTTACACAAACATCATGTCTTAACACTTCTTTGGAAATAAGCTAGAAAAGAAAAACCTGAATGAAGGCCCCCGACACGCTCAGTGGAGAGCTTAAATCAGAAATGCTACAGTATCAAATAGTACCAATGCTATGCTAACAGCTACAGCTCGAGTGATTTGTTATGTTTATCTGCAGGAACTGATTCACTCTGTCTGCATAACAGTGATGTTGATATAGTTTGGGAATGTTCTTGCACTAACTTGTTCCACAGTCAAACCCTTCTCTCTTGATTACGGCCATTGTCACTGAGAATAATTTGTATCTTGATCTATATTGATTAAAGAAGAACGAATGTGTCTGATCTCACAGTCAATTTTATATTCTTATGATTCATATGAAAAAATATATTTTTTACCATCTAATCTATAAGGTTATGGCATTATATAGTATACAATTTTCAAAATAAAACAAAAAAACAATAATACAAACTTTTTCTTAAAAGTAAATATTTGATTTATTGACAAAAATGTCCATAAATGTTAGAATCTGCAGTTCAGCATTTACAGCGCAACACGTCTACAGCAAGCTTATGTTTGATCGAACCACAATTTTAATCCTTTTAACTTAATACATCATTTTTTTCTTTATATGTACAATACAAAAAGCAAAGAAAACCAGCTTCAAACACAACAAAACGAATTCAAAACTGTGTACGTAACAGTTAATAAAACCTTTTGGTTGGAATGTAATCAACAGGTCAACCGCTACCATTCAAAGAGCAATATGGATCAGCGCTGCTGATCATCATAGTTTCAAATAATCCAGTTAAAGAATTAGATATTATTGGAAAAATATAGTTTTACACTACTTTGACACTAAAATGAAAGATCCATTGCTAGACTAATTTTTGTTTTTGTTATTTTTAGGTTTAACCACAAAATGAAATTGCACTAATTTTAGCAAATAGTTCCTAAAGTAGGTGGTTTATGGTTTCAGCCAGCAGAAAGATCAGTTCATTTAAAATCTGCAGGTGCATGAATGCACACGATACAATCCAAGTCGATTAAAACCAGTTGATCAACTTACTTTAGGAATTTAAAATTGTTTATTAAAAGGGAATAAACTCAGTTTTGTGCATTCTTATCTAAAATTTCTGTGTTAAATTCAGATTTTTTTAAGACTGCATGTAGGAAGCTGCATTGTATTTAAAAGTAAGCAAATTTAATGATGAACAACTGAAACTTTTTAAAACGACTCTTTTATTACCATCAGATTTGAAAAATTTGTCACCCCCATGTAACTTTTTATCCATGTTGTGGAGGGCCTGAAGAGCTGCTGGGGCTGCAGGCTGCAGATTAGGCCTCTATCTGAAAGCAAAAGGTGGATTTCTTCTGCTGCCACTAAAAGCAGCTGTTGCACAAACATCCCTTGTTGTGGTCCTCTCTCACTTTCAAGGTCTTGGCCAACATTTCCATCTGGTCAAAGCAAGCAGTAAACCCATTAATATTATAAAATTAAACACAATTTTCCAATTATCACAACCAGATTACAAAAATTCAACATATATAAGAGGCATTGCTTTAAGACCTCTGGAAGACTTAACTTAAACACTTTGATTTTCAAAGATCAGAGCCTCTGTTTTTTTCTGTTAGCTCTTTATGTGTTAGAGAAAAAGTCTCTCTCCATGAATTCTCAATGTTGACAGTTCATATCATATCTGACATTAGCTACGAGCGGCAACAGGCTCTGGTGCAGGAGCAGCTGGCCAAGCTGGCCCAGAGGGAGAGAGAGACTACAGCCGCCACAGACGTGGAGGAGACCAGGCCTAGTGTCATCATGGAGAAATGGAGAACGCATGAAGAGCAGGAGAAGGCCAAGTTACTGGTGAGTGATGCTGTCTGGGTGATTGGATATGGATGCTAGAGTTTATTTTCCATTGGTATAAGCAGAGGA
>NW_015150937.1:497009-575227 GCF_000732505.1 Cyprinodon variegatus | reverse complement strand
TACAAACTACTTTGCCGCAAACCACAAAACGCGCAAAACCATTATTTAAATAGGGCGTCTCCAACAGTTTTGCACTTGCCACCAGTTACGCAATCACTCTTGTTAAATCACCCGCAAACCATGGTTCAGCCCCTCGCGCAAAATTCCAGTTCGTGAGCGCAAATTACTGCACGCAAAATTAGATCTTGATAAATCCGGCCCACTGTCTTTCTTGTTGGGGGTATTTTTCCAGCAGTGAAGAGTTTTGCTGTCTTAGACTTACAATATAATCTTGCACTGAAAAATTTAGTAATTTCAAATTCTTTAATTTGAGAACATTTATTATGTGTGTGTGGCGGGGGGGGGGATAAATAGATCAAATTTTTACACTTTTATTGGTACTCATAATGATCCCTTTATAAATCAAATTAAAGGATTCTTCAAATGTATGCATTTATTTTGGAGATCAGAGTTTTAAGGTATTTTTTTTTCATAAAATCAGCAGCTTTTTTAAAATTTTGTCCTTGGGCTATAAATGTGAGATGCCAATCTACTCCTCTTAGTCACTGTCAGTTAGGATAGACCAGGGCTCTTTGTGAAGAAGGGTCAAAAGTACAAAGGTGCATACAGAGTATTGATAGCAGGTGTACCAATAATATTACCACTGGTGAATAGATATAGAAGTTTTTTAGATCTTTATCAGCGGTGCTGACATGTGTTTCCTGCATCCTGCTCCCTCATCATGTTTATGTTTGTTGGTTGAGTTCCTCAATATAACTAAGTCTGAGATAAGCAATTAATTACCTTCAACTCCTGTTTCATGTCTGCGGCTCCTGCAGCATCCAACACCACTCATTAATCCCCTTTTCTCTCTTTGCTGTTTTTTTTCTTCTTGTTATGCTAAAATTAAACATTGCAGATTTTCCACCATGCTGCCAATGTGTTTAGCTCTAATGAATACCAAACAAATCTGTTCAAATTGCTCAAAAACGTTGCGTTAAAATAAGAAATTCAGCTCTTTTTTTTTTCTAAGTTCTGCTGTCTACTTTTTGTTGTCAGGATCAGTCATAACATCCATCCGGTGTGCTTGAATTAAATTTAGCCCCTGTGTTCAAGTGGAGAGAAATCTACAATAATAGATGAAAGCCTCAGTGGTTGGTGCTGCTTGTATCTGACAGGGTATAGCAGCACCAGATTGATGTGTGTGTTTGTATAAGTGTCGGTGTGTTCAGGTGAGAAGTAGAATTTTATTTGTGCATCGCAGTGAAAGGAAGCGGAAGCGTTTCTGCTTTAAGGTGATAATAGAAACAGAGCAGATGCCTATAAAGTGTGTGAAAGGTCTAGAGAGCGTAAAGTGAGGGGTGTTTATAAGACCCAGCTTTAGCCCCTTTTATTCACAGCCTTTCTCTCACTTCTCACCTGTGCCTTTTGCTCGGACTCACCTTTAACACGAGTTTCCGCTCCACTGTCTTAATAGATGGATTCTTCCCAGCCTGCCTCAAGTTAGAACTTTAGTTCATCCATCCAAACATTGGAGCCAAACCAACCAAAAGACACTCCAAGTTTAAAAATAGTATATATATATTTTAACTTGAACTAGTTTTTCAGGAAATTCTTAGAAGAAAAATTTGCAAGCTTCCACTTCTTCAAATTGCTTCGCACAGCAGGTGAGCGTCATTCTTTCTTAACTTCTCCAGCAGCAGCGACACAGCTGGAGACTCAAAAACACTTTTTTTTAAAAACCTCCCTCTCTTTCCTTATCCCACCTTCAAGCAGAGCTTTTTAAGTTGGTTGGAAATGCCTTATTTATCTGAGGAGAAGCACCTGAAATCATACGTTCACAGGGTCTAATGAGGCACCGTCACACCAGTTCGCTCTGGGCTCCCCAGCATGCGGCCTGCGTGTCACTGTATGGGTGATGGGGAGGTTAGGGAAGTGTGAAGATTTTACCCATCGAAGAGATGAGATGCTGGCCACCGTGCCTTTGGCTGCCTGTCACAAATGCTCAAATTAGCTATTTACCTCTAGCTCAGCTCCGACATCCACAACTGGATCCATCACAGGTGTGCATCTTTGTCAGTACCAGGTATTGCATGTGTGCCAAATATGGTTGTCTGCTAAAAGTTCAAAGGAGGGTCAGTTATTCCCTTGACTGTAGCATCATTCATTTATTATTTTATTTAGTGGAAAATTCAGCGGACATGAGTTGTTTGATTTTTATTTTTAAACGGTTCCTTCGTGTTTTTGCAAGTTTCTGATTCCCTCAGATGTACATTAACACCTCTGGGAGCAGTTACTATAGCAAAGACACTGTTTTCTTTTTTTTTCTGATTCTCTATATACTGACCAGTCTTAAATGCCAATATTTGTCTTTCCCATATGTGCAGAGAGCCTGCTAGCTAAGAGTCTCTGATGATTCAACATTTGATCAAACTGCAGTAAACGATCTTAAAAACAGGTGATTTCATTTAATTAGTGTGAAACTGATAGAATAAAAACCCAGTAAGTTTTGATCTCATTAGCTAAATTTGATATTAAATTATTTTGCAGGTCAATATGCATAACTTAGTGACTATGTGAGGGCTGCCTGTCTCAAAAACTCTCCTATGTAACTTGAGCGGATCAAATCCATCACCAAACGAGTCGTGTGACTGAAAGCGCTGCTTTAAGACAGTCTGGGCTAATTTTAAATACGAGACCTAACCCTAAAAAAGTATTTGTTTGGCAGCGAAATAGACATATTTTTGGTTTTCTGATGTAGGATGTAATCTAGAGGGGAGAATGTGGCCCTGAATTAACAAGACTTACAAGACTTCTCAATCTGCTGGTCTGAAGTGGTCTTCTAGCAGATTCAAAAAAACCTGCAGGGAGACGTTTAACTTTGCTACAGTGGGGACTAAACCTGGAAGATTTACATACCCTCCCATTAAAGACGATCATAAATTCACATCAGTAATTAAAATTACACAAAATTGAAAAAAATAATAATGAATAAAAACTGGAATAAAATATTGATTTCGAATGTATACAGTGTTGTTGCTGAGGTAATCTTCCTGTCCCGTTTTGCTGAAATCGTTGTCGCAGTGCTACAGTAGCAGCCATTCAAAATGGCCCTTCCCAGTCCAACGGCTGCCGTATGGCAGCCCACTTTCCTCCAACTACCAGTAAATCCCCTCCTACAATCCAGCCACTGGAGTGACCCCCTCTTGCATTTTTTTTTACTCTGACTCCACCCTTTCGCTGAATTGCAGGGTCTGGCAGGGAGACGACGCTTCTCTTCAGATCTTAATGTCCATAAATCATGACAGAATATTTTAGTATTAAGATGGTGTTTGAAAGGAAATTGTAGGGGACCAGCCAAGGGCCCATCAAGGAAAGTGGAGAAATTTTGAATGGCTACTACTGCAGTTAATAGCCCAACAGATTTGCTTTCACAAACAGACCATTATGGTTGTTGCATAAGGTTCTGCTTGATTAGGGCGGCTACTAGTGATTATTTTGCAGATCGATTAATCTGTCAATTATTTTTTCGATTAATCGATTAATATTCGGATAGCCAAAGGTTCCTTAGACTACTAAAGAGTATTTTTTACTAAATTAACACGATTGAAACTAAATCTTTTCACCTGAGGAGTTCTGGAGCGTAATGATAGACAAAAAGGTTTTTATGTATCCTAAATAAAAAATATTTATATAATTTATTTTTCAATCTTGGTATCATTACTGTCAACTAATGACAGGTCTTAGAGTCACTATGCTCCAGTAAACAATCAATTACTAAATTAGTTGACAATTATTTCAATAATCATGAATATTCCAATTAATCATTTCAGCCCTAAATTTTATACTTATAACTGTATTGAAAATAGTTAAGTGAATAAAATGGTATACTAAGGAGACAGACAAGGGAGAGGGGATAAGAAATAAGGGGAGACAGGAAGAGGGAAAAGAGGAAAGAGAAAAAAAAGTGAACAAAAATAAACCCAAACCAAAAAATAAACAATGGAGAAGGTGTACTGTACTGTATTGTAAATCTTCTACAGTGTTGCTTTTAATACAGAGGAAAAGCTACGTGGTTTTAATTAACAAATCTGTGCATAGTTCACATTTTTGTTGCTAATAAAGCTGCTTTTTGTGGTTTTTCACTACTTCTTTTTTACATCCAAGTCAGAATTTTGTTCACTCATCCTTATAAGTAACTGATACTGTCATGGAAGCAGGAGAGGAGTAATTAGTCAGAAGGAACAATGTAAATTAAACCCTACATTTCTTAGGATTTTATACATGATCAGTTATTCTAACTAGGATTAATCTCAACATACACTTTAGATTCCTTTTTTTAATCTGCAAGCAAAGTGGAAAACCATGAAACATTTTTCTTTCCCTTTATGTTGGTTGGTCACGTAAAAGGAAACATGTAAAGGTTTTGGATGTAAATAATGTGAAAATGTTCCAAGGGGTTAAATGCCCTGTTCGTGTTCCTGATGAGACCTAGCGTAGGCTAATCTAACTGTACGCTCCAAGTCCTTCATGAAAATAAAATAATTAATTCATTGTTTCTGTTATATAAGGTTTATTTCTGCTAAAATGGTTTATTTAACCAAGGAAATAATGTTTTATCATCTTTGTTCCTACAGTCATGTTAGCTGGTCTGCATCTTATCAACGGACTGCCAAAGTATAACAGCCTAAAGTTTTCACAATACTATTGTGTCATTGGATTATTTTTAACTGTTAAACCTCAAGTGAAGATGTGGAGAAAAGAGACATTTCCATTTACACCTCCTGTTCTCTCCTCTCTGGTACCTCCTGTTTTGTTCTCTCCTCCCTGTCTGTTTTCTTCACCTCAGGGGGTGTCATTTCTGCTGCAAGCAAAATGCAATTAGTATGCGCAGGTATTCAGTGCTAAATATCTCATACATACCAGCAGACTGAAGCAAAAGGCTGTAGAGTTTGAGGAGTCTGTTATCTGAGGGTGAAGGTTAGCTCAGTAATATCAAAACGGTCTTTTATCTCTGGTGAACTAACGGTAGCATCGCTTTGTGCAAATTGAATTAAGATCTATTCTTAAGAACTGTAGGAGAACAATTTTCCAGAAAACATTACAAATCAGGAAAAAATGGATTAATTGGAAATTCACAGCATGGGTCTAATTAGCAGGGGAGCTGTTTTACTGTTTACTCGTGTTTATGCTAACATTTCTTTTAGAAAACTTTCACAGTGGTTAGTTGAATTATTTTAGTCGTGTTATTTGCATAAATAATCCAAGATCAGGAATCAATCTTTTACAGGTTATATACAGTGCTTCACTTTGACCTTTTTCCCTAATTTCTAACCACCAACTTATTTTTTGCACATTTCACCAGAAACTAGAAAAACCAAAGTAGAAGTAAAAGATTAACTCCAACCTCTGCTTCATTACATTCAAGTCTTTTAGGGCAGGAGATCCAAAAGCGGGGGTCATTAGATGGTTTTGTGTTCCCTGAGGTGTATGTCAGACCACAATATTTCATGAAATACAACAAAGAGAATCTTACATTTTTTTTTAATTAATGTAGCATGATAAGAGTAGAGTTTACATTTATTTATTTATTTATTTGTATCCATAGCTGTATACTGGTTATCTATTCTCCAGGTGCGCAGTTTTATATTGTTTAAACACTTTACGCCGTAAAGTATTTTATTTTTTTATCTTTTAACTCTTCATTATTGTTATTCTGTTTTTCTAAGGTCCACGTTTGTGTGACCATTTGTTCTATAATCTTTTTGCTGCTGTAAACACAAGAATTTCCCCATTGTGGGACAATACAGTGAACCCACCCCCCAGAATGCAACTGAGGAGGACGTGTTCATGGTTACCACATGTGAAGCGTTAGTTTTCCTCCAAATGTAGCATTTTCTATTAAACTAAAGGCTGGACTCTTTCTTGCTTCTCTGGCCCTCATTAAAAGGTCACTCTGTGGGTTTACTTTTTCCTTCAATTATTATTATTATTTTTAAAAACTAGTTTTATTGGGATATTCGATTAAAGATTGTAAATAGAGCTTTGCAGCTAGAGCAGCCTGTGACGCCTACAGCCAATGCAATGTTGACAGATTTTGGTCATCTATAAAGATTGACACGTCTTTAGGAGGCTGTGTGGTTGAATCCCAACCTGTGAGAAAAGAAATGCAGCCATTTGATCACTTTTTATGTCCCTCTTGTGAGGTTGTTAGGGTTGTTTGTTGAAAAATATTTCTCTCTAATATCTTTTATTCCTTTTCTGTAGGCAACTTTAATCGGTTGCTTTACTGTTTCTTTTAGTTTTGATTTATTCAAATGGAATTTTCCAAATTTGGTTGTCTCCAGTGTGGTTAAAAAAAAAAAAAGAAGTAATTCTGTAAATTAGCACTAGATGGCAGTGGTGGAGCATGTTGGTTGTGTGCTGGGGATTAAAGTAAGGATAAAAGCATGCCTTGCCCTGCAAAGCAGACTGCTGGGCGACATGTTCTCCTAGATTTTCTTCATCTTTTCCGTCTCTCCGTGTTTGGGTTAATGATGACACAGAAGTGCTTTTGACGCCGTCCGATAGAAACGATCACCGAAAACCAGCGTGACCAGCCTGGCATTGCTTAAAGTCAGACCTGATACTGCAGGCCCTCAGGCCACAAGCGTTGATGGCACACATGTTAACAGTGTGCTGCCCTGCTGCTGTGTACAACCACCAGGAAGTGACACCTCACTAGAGTGTAAATGTTGCATTTTGTGCTGAATATGCAGCTTTCAGCTACAAGATGTTCCTGCTAACCAGCCGGCTCCCCTGCTGTCTCACTTTAAAAGGCATTTTTCAGATTTATTTATTTATTTTTAAATTCAGCATTGATTCTTTTTAACCATTAAATTTTAATTGAATTTTCTTTATCTCCATGATTACAAACAGAGCGAGCACTTCTCCACAGCTATTAATTAGCACAATTATTTATTTACTGACTCATCCTTTCCAGATAACCAGTCTGAAGCAACCTTATTTTCTCAGTTATTATCATTTTAGTGAATTTGAACCTTCATTAAAGGTGTTTAACATTGTAGCTCTGAATGAGGAAGATGTCCATCCTATGAGTTTGCATAATACACATTGTAAACATCTTTTTAATTGCATTTTTAAAATCAGGCAGTTTTGTGGACAGACACAGCTTTGAGGCTCCAGGCTGGAGATTAGCCGGAGAAAAAACAAAAAACGGATATAGTTTAAGAAGAAATCCAGTAGCTACTGAGCAAGATAAAACCTTATAGTTTATTGCCTGGGTAAGAAATAAACCCTTATGCCTAACCCTTGCTGCTGGCTGTCTGTTTTCCCTCCTTTTTAGCCAGGATTTAATAGCGAGAACTGATAATTGCAAAGCGTGATAAATTTGGTGATCATGTGAGGATTTTTTTGAAGACGGTAAAATGGTTAAAGTTCAGTCAGATTGGATATAAAACATCTGTAAGTAACCATTTAAGGATTTTGTTAGACATTCTCATTTGGCTTTAGTTTTGGAGTGGAGCTAGACCATTCCTTTTTTTGGCACTAGTAATTAAATTCCTTTTAGTTTATTTATATGACGCAATTTCTCAACATATGTCATTTGCAGGCACTTTACAGAGAAAAGTGAACCTGATCATATAGTCTGATTGGTCTCTATTACTAGTAGCCTTTAGAAATCCTCCACGTCCTTACTGGAACATTTTAACACATACTTATGCTGTCGCTTCAGCTGTGCAGTATGTTTAAGGCTGATGTTCTTCTGGAAGATGGTTTTTTATCGCAATCACAAGTCTTTTCTGCCAGATGTTCACTGTATTTAGCTTCATCTACAGTGTGAAAGAAACTCTAACTAGCAACCCTATCCCTGCAGAAGAAACACTTTCCCACAGCATGATTCTGCCACTGCTGTTTAAGCTGTTTCCAGTTAAGGCAGATTATACTTCTGCAACCGCACACATCAAATGTCGCTTGGGTCTGGTAGTGAACCAATTTTGCTGGTATGCTTCTGCACCGTCGGTCTGGAATTTCTAGGGTCGCACGGCAGTTTCCAGCCAAAGCACAAGGGAGTCTATTCGAGAAGTCGAAAGAACTTTGAAGGATTGTACTTCCAAACCTCCTCGATTAACCTTTCGTCTTAGTTGTCCATTGTAGTTGTTCCCCGGTTTTTAAAAATGGTGCGCCCCGGCACCGGTTCGAGAAGGACGACCATACAGACATCCTGTTTGTTCATACCAAGGAACAATTGCAGCTGCTTTTTATCTGTGCACTTCCGTTTGAGGTCTGTGCGGGTTTGTAATCCTCTGACGCGTAGTCAGGATTTTTTTTAGGTGCGCAACGACGGTTGCAGAACCTCTGCTTCGTGGCTGTGGTTACGCACAGGGACAGCTTTGACGGTTGCAGAGGCTATGCATTAGAAGCATAAATTGGCCTTTAGTCACTCACTGCATTTTAGATGGGGATAAAAAAGTAACATTTGGTCTCATCTAGGGCTGAAACAATCTGA
Organism: Cyprinodon variegatus; assembly: GCF_000732505.1. Classification (NCBI taxonomy): domain Eukaryota; kingdom Metazoa; phylum Chordata; class Actinopteri; order Cyprinodontiformes; family Cyprinodontidae; genus Cyprinodon; species Cyprinodon variegatus. The sequence goes on along the minus strand of NW_015150937.1, from coordinate 566,739 downwards.
TTAATCATAATTAATCAAATATTTAAATAATCGTCAACTAATTAGGTAAACGATTAATCGTTAACTGGAGTATAGAAGCTCTAAAACATGCCTTTAGCTGACAGAGTGACCCACTTACAGTAATTATACCAAGATTGTAAAAATTAATATGTAAACATTTTGCATTTAAGATGAAAAATAATCTACCTTTTGTCCTCCAATATGCCATTTCCAGAACTTCTCTAGTGGAAAGGTTTTACTTTCACCTGGTTTAATTTCGTAAAAAGGAACCTTTTTGCTATTAATGGATTAATCCAAAAAATGATCAACAGATTAAACGTGTAGAATAATCGTTAGGTACAGCCCAAGTCTCATTTGACCAGAGCATGTCCTCCACATGTTAATGACATCTACTTTATGCCTTTTGGCAAACCGCAAACAGGATGTCCTATGGCTGTCTATAAACATGTCTCTCTTCTTGCCATTCTGTAATAACAGTTGTGAAGTAAACCATTAACAAGCATTCTCCCACCTAAGCCCTCTATTTCTGTTTCTTCTACCAAGTTACATTTCAGCTCTTGGTTACTTGATCTGCTAAGAACTGGGTAGCTTTCTAGCTTTGCTCCACACCCTGCCTTTTCTGATCGACTTGTGCTCTGTTAGGACGTTCAAAAACATACGGTAATATAACATTGCTTTAGACTTCCCCACGCTACCTATTCATTTATTAAATTAAAGTGTGTGGTTTCAGCCTCCAAAGAGAAAAAAAAGAATTCCATAAAGCTGCCATTAAGACTAGACATTCCTGTGTCTAATTCAGCTCATCACAGACCTGACGTCGTTTCTTCATGTTAAACCGACTAAGTCCCTTATACGCGCCTGCTCATTCACAGAGGCAAACCTCCTCCCTTCACTTTGAGCAACTCTAATTGCTGACAAGCAGAGAGCTCGTCGGGTTGGGGAGATTCTGATCTGTCGATGAGACAAATCCTGTCGGCTCAAAGGACCAATGTGTTGGAGCGGAGTACCTCTGCCGTCAGAGAGCCACTGACGTGGAATGAGACGACTGGACAAGGCTTAGAGAGAGGAAAGGGTTTCCATCCTGCTTGTTTTAACGAAGGAGAACCAGCACCTCTTTATACACTTTAATCTGGACTGGCTCATATTAGAGTAGTATTTCTCTTTTCTTTCTTGAATATAATCAATCAATCAGTATAATCAAGTAGTTGTGTGAGCAGAGAAATACACATCTTAGTTTTATATAAAGGCGTCATGCACACTAAGAACTACACTGTGGTATCTTTGATCATAATAATTTAACTCCTCTGTTTCAGTAATTTAAAATCACCTTTGGTGTGACTTTTGTGCACCTTTTGATGAACAGATAACGACACAACTCTTCAGTCAAACAAAACCTTTTTTTTTTCTCTCAGCATCCATCTTTTATCGTGCATTCTCTTTCTCACCATCTCCTTGGCAGCGCTCCCTCCCCGTCTCTGTGACAGTTTGTGTGCCAAAGAAGGCTGATGATGAAGTGTTAATTCATCTAACCTCCCACGGTTATGTGAAGAAACCTCACATTTAATGAGCAAACAGCTAGACTAACCAATTCATGCCTGCGGTACCTCTGCCACACCTCGTGTGCAGGATCATGTGAGAGTTCATGTATTTTTATTCTTTCATTTGCAGGTGAATAAGATGTGCATATCAGCCGCAGGTGATAAGTGCGATGGCAGATTCATAAATGCAGTGAATGAACACCGGAGCAGTTGTCAAGAGGCTTTGTATTTATTGTGGTCGTCCTATCATGATGTAGAAGGGCTTTAGTCTGCCATGTGGGGTTTCTCTTAATTCCTCCTTTCATGTGAAAAGGTGAAAGTTTCCTTGTTGGATTGGAGTTTCCCTTTGATTTAATTGAAGAGTTTATGGGGTTGGATGGAGGAAGACGTGCGGCAAAGGTTCTGAGGTTGAAACTTGAGCTATGGAAGATTGTCTCGACGTCAAACAGTATGGGATGCCTACTTTACCACTACAATATAAATACAGCATGAAATTAAATAAGTCAACCTGTGAAAGACGAAACTGGCTTAAAGCAAGTCATCGATACACCATAATTAATTGATTATTTCATGAATCAACTAATTTATTAATCAAATAATTATTAACTGGAATATAGAAATTCTAAAATATGCCCTTAGCTGATAGTGTGACCCAATTAGAGCAGTTATTATAATAAAAAAAAAACACCCTTTTGGTCAATCAATATTGTCCGGAACTCCTCAAATGGAAACGTTTTAGTTTCCCCTGGTTAAATTCTGAAAAAAACAAATCTTCTTTGAAGGAAATATTGCAATCTGATTATTAATCTGTTAATCCAAAAAAGTAATCAACAGGTAAACGATTAGCAAAATGATCATTAGTTGCAGCCCCATTGGGCTTTTGATACTGTCTTCTAGTTTTTATTTTTTTTAAACCTCTGTGAATAATGAAAGCAGAGACCCTACTAGGTTGTATTATAGCATTACTAACATGTATCAGGTCTTATTTTGCTAATAAATCTGTCAGCATAACTAAATGACAAATTGATTTAGTTTTGTCATTTGAACTTGCAGCTCTGCAGGATTCTGTACGAAACCCTCATCTCATAAAACTAAATATTTATGAGATATAAACTCATGTTTATGGATCATCCAAGCCTTGTAGAATATATTTTTTATTGAATTTGTTAAAACAAGTTTTATAACCACATACTCCGTCAGCGCTCCGCTCACATACGTCGTGTGGAGTACTTGTCTGTCATGTTAATCAATGAGAGCTGTTCCATATCCAGCGCTACTCCTCCGCATGTCAACGTCCACTTACGTCTTCTCCATCTTCCACCATCAAATGGAGCCAAGCTATTTTTTCCTCCGCTCCGGTCCAGCCAGGTCAAGATCCGCAATTGCATTCGCACCAAACAGGAAAAAAACTAATGGCGAGAAGATCCTGTTTGTCAAATTAAAATATAGTAACGACAGATTGGTCTTATATTTTCCCCAAAACTAAGACCATTTAATTAAATGATTGGATATTATACTATTGATACTTCAACATACCAGGAAGTAAAATTCTCATCTCCTTCAAAATATTTATTTTATACTAAGAGGCTTACTAGTTTAATCAAATCCAGTCACAACAACTTTCAAGGGCGCATCTCATAATTTCGAAATAAACTTCTTATGGCAGGCCTGGATGAAGAGATGCTTAGTTTGGAAGTAAATAGCAAACATACTTCATGCAAACCAGTTTTCTATTATCCTAGTTATCCCTGTTACAAAAATCCAGAGCAATAAGAAAATGTTTGGGCAAAAACTGCACATATGCTGGATGCTAATGGGGATTTTTTTAATGTTTCATTTTTTAATTAAGCGTTCATTTCCACATGTTTTGCTCTTACGAGTTTAATGATAATACAATCGCGTATGCTTTCCTCGAGCTTTGAGGAAGTTGGAGCAGAGCAAGATGGGAGGAACAGCGGAGGCTGTAGGCTTTGCTTTGTGCAGGTTGTCTGGAGCGCAGCTGGGCGGAGCGTAACGCTGCGGTTGCAGAGGATGTGGGACTTCGGGATAAATGGCAGACCAGGCTCTTGACCTGTTGCTATGCAGAGAAATGCCAAACATAAAGAAATGTATGTGTATCCTCTTTGATGATGCCTGGTTGGTTAAAAATAACATGTATTTCCTTTATGAGCCTTTCATGCTAAGGTTTTGGAAAATGCTTCATTTTTAACTAACTTAAAATACTGATAAATCATAAGCTTAGATTAAATTATTCTGCTTGATCAATAAATTGTATTAATATACCTGTGACAATATATTGGGGTGAAGGATGTCCCCATTTTCAGGTTTATACTCTCCTCTCTGTTTGTTTTGGCATCTTTCTCCTCCTTTCTTCCTAATTAAAAAGCCAAATCAGGAGTTTAACTGTGCACACCGTGTCTCCCTGTGACATTCTCCAGACTAATCCTCATTTTATTCCCCGTCCCTAATTTCCCCCTCTCTCTCTCCCTCTCTCTCTTTCTTCTCCCGGCTTTCAGGCTAAAACCAAACTGAAACCTTTTTGTCCCCAAACACATAGATTCATTCACACATTCCATTTGCATAATTTAGCATTTACATAATTGATTTCCAAGGAAGCGTTTCACACTTTACGAGGTGGTGTTGGAGACCAAAAGGTCTGATACTGCCATGCGTGCACAAATAAACACACGCACATTCATTTACACTGCTGTGCACATATGGGTTTTGTTGTGCCACAGTCTCTGCCTCTTTTGGTTTTCTTCTCTCAAAGGGAAATAGACAGAAAACATGCTGCTTTACTGAATGGTTTAGACTTTAAGTCTAAATGAAGCCAAACTGGTGCATCGATGACCTGCTCGGTACGAGCAGCAAACAGAATCAATTAAAGGCCAATTTATGCTTCTGACGCAGAGCCTCTGCACACATCAAATCTGTATCTGTGCCTCGCCGCGCACCTCAAAAAAATCCTGACTACGCGTCGGACGGTCGCAAACCCGTGCAGACCTCAAGCAGAAGTGCGCAGACAAAAAGCTGCTGTGATTGGTCCTTGGTATGCCTTTCCGGCTGTCTGTGTGGTCGTCCTTTTTGATTCGTTCCCAGGGCGCACCATTTTTAAAAACTGAGGAACAACTACAATGGACAACTACTACGACAGGTTAATCGCTCTTTTTGCCAACTCCATTAACAGAACCTGTTTGTCTTCGATGTCTATCAACTATAGATCCATCTCTGTGACTGTGATATCTTACAGACACGCCATTGTTGTGGAAAATAAACACTCTGCCGGCAAAATTCTCGTGGCCAGCCCGTGAACTTCTAGCGTGTTCTTGAATAGGCTCTCCCCTTGAGCTTTGGCAGAAATCTGCTGTGCGTCCCTAGAAATTCCAGACCGACGGTGCAGTGGCATACCAGTAAAACTGGTTCGTGACCAGACCCAAGCGACGTTTGATGTATGCAGTTGCAGTATAATCTGCCCTTTAAGCTATGTTCACACTGCAGCATGAAGTGACCCAGATCAGATTTTTTTTGCCCATATGCGACTTGTATCCGATATTTTTATGGCAGTCTGAACAACACAGATACGATTTTTTTCAATGCCACCCAGGCCACTTGGCTATGTGGTCCTGAATCTGATACATATCTGATCTTTTCAAATGTGACCTGTGTGTGAACGGCCAGGTCGCATTCATCCGACCTGATCTACATTAATACTCAACAAAGGTCGTTATTCTGCATCTTGCTGTGCAGAGGCGGGAAGAAAAACAGCAACATGTCGGACAATAATGCTGAGAGCAGTCTTTTTTTAACCATCTTGAAAAGATTACATTTTTAAAGTTGGGAAAGATTGCTAGATGCACTCCAGCACTACCATCCATGTCTACTTCTGTAAACACAGAGGATGCTTGCTTGTGATGTCATTGCGCATATTATTTGGAAATATGAACAGCAATGCAAAAAAATAAAAATAATAATAATAATCAGATTTCCCAAAAAATCATAATTGAGCATTAAGGCCTGCTGTGTGAAATCTATGAAATTTGTGTGGTTGTACTAAAGGAGCTTTATCCTGGATTTCCCAAATTGGTGAATCCAAATCCTTTTTTAAAATCCAGATTGAGTTTTGATATAGCTGCAAATTATTAATTTGATATCGCGTCCAGTCTGTCACAGACATTTAGATTGAACCGAATAAAAACCTTAAAGGAACACACTTTGCGATACTGGGAACACTGTATCTTCATCCAAGTAAAACGATATAATACTGCATAGTAAAAAATTATTATTAAATTGTTGATTTACATCCCTAAAAAAAACTTAAGCTTCCTTCGTATTTAGATATAATGCTTCTGCCTTATAAGCAATTTCGTAGTGCTGTCAGGTCACCATGACAACCCGTTTTTTTACTGGGATCGGGTAACTTAACTTGGATGATAGAGCAATTACTTACTGTAATGGCCTTACACGTGGCAAGAGAACTGTAGGAATTTCTCTGCTCTGTTTCATCCCACTACTAACACTATATTTGGAATGGATTTAGAGCTCATGGAAGTAAATTTTAGTATGATTACTGTAGTTTGCTTACTACATTTTTCTAAACTTTCTTTAATTTTTAAGTTTAAAGCAGCTGAGATTTGCTTTCGAGGAAGATCTGAGCCACATAGGTATGATGTCGGATGTACCTGGAGTCATGCTGTTTTCTATGAAAAGCAGACTCCATCAAACTGCTTGGGTATGTGTGAGTTTTTCTGTCTCCTCATCTCAACAAGCCCATTCACCTCTCCTCTAAAGTCTTTCGTCTATGGAAATGGGACGCCACACTCCTGTGAGCAACCCATGGGGATCCAGCTATACACACATGCATGGGCACTCTCAGAGCGGGATGGTTTAACAGATGGCGTCAGCTGTATCCGTTACAAAGATTACCCAAAACCACACAAATGCATTTTGCGGCCACTGGCTTTGTGAGTCCACCTCATTAAACTCGATGGTGTTTTTATGAGGCATGGCAACATTAGAGCCACCTACCGCTTTAATCTGTCCCTCTGAGTTCTGTATCCACCAGCAGACTGGGAGAGCTTAGAAAAAAAACACAACATGGCATTTTATGCCTGTCTGAATATTGTTTGATACGGGGATAACCTTGCATATATGGTCATTTAATAATTTTGGTTACACCATTTCAGAGAAATTCCTACAAGGAAATCATCATAGTCCTAGTTTCTAGATTGTTTTTTACACAGATGCTCTAAAACAGACAACAGATATACAGTAATAGTTCTTCCTCAGGAGCTTTCATAATACTTAAAGGGGCCTAGTCACACACTATGCCTATAACCCCCCCACAAAAAACAGATGTTAATGTCAAAATAAAGCAAAGGTTCATCCTGATAATGTTTACTTTATCCTTTTATAACCCTGAAAAGTATTAGTGACCGACCTTGTGGCACAGTTGGCAACATAAACCTTCCTGCCATCTGCTGGCAGTACTTGTTCATGCATCAATCAACTTACCAATTTCTGAGGCTTTAGTTCCCGCTTCAGTGAACTCCAGCGTTGATATCGTATTCCGAGCATTAATTTTCTGTTATCCGTCTTTGAATCATTTGAATTCACTTTCTTCCACTTTTTTTTCCCCACTGGATCTTAGCTTAAGTTGTTTGGCTCCTTCACTTTTTCATTTACTCATTGCTCATAGGCACAGAATTGTACCTCTATGGGATCCTGTTAAGGTAAATACTGACAATGCTAAAGTTTATAACAAATAAAAAAAAAAAAAAACGCAGTATAAGATTGAATAAGCCAGCAGTTCGCTATCATTTATTCAGAAAGCCTTCATAATAAGGAGTGGCGGCCTAGTGGTTAATTCAATTCAGTTTATTTATATACCGCCAATTCACAACACATGTCATCTCAAAGCACTTTACAGTTCATCAGATCATACAGTCATATTGATTCAAAGTTTTCTATCTTAGGGAAACCAGTTGGTTGCATCGACTTATTGACTCGAATGCAATCCTTCACACTAAGCATGCTTGTTGCGACAGTGGAGAGGAAAAACTCCCTTTTAACAGGAAGAAACCTCCAGCAGAACCAGGCTCAGTGTCAGCGGCCATCTGCTGAGGCCGACTGGGGTTCAAGGAGACAGAAGCAGACATACAAAAAGCAGCTGTAAAAGGCGGCCCGTCCAGGAAACACACAGCCAGGCAGACGAGCTTCGAGCCAACCAAGGTTAGGGCATAGAGCTTGGAATCCTGAGGTTCTGAGTTGAAGCACCACTCCTGCAGACTACCACTCTGTGTCTCTGAGCAAAGACCTTTAACGCTCGATTGATCCCCGGGCGCCACACGATTGCAGCCCACTGCTCCCCAACGGGATGGGTTAAATGCAGAGAGTGAATTTCTCCAATTTGAGGTCAATAAAGTTCAGTTATTTATTAATTATTTATATCCAGCCAGATTGAGCTACTTGCCTACAGATTTGTGAAGTCATTAAATCATTTATTAAATCAACTTTCTCATATTTTTTTTCTGTTAATTGAAAGAGAAAGCTGTCCTGTAATATTTGAATCTTAAGCCGATGACAATGATGAAAATCCTAAGTTGTATTAATACATCAAGACAAGAAACACTGTCACAAGAAAGTGATGAGTCACATTTTGGCAATATTTTTTAGAAATTGTGGAATCCCCATTTGCAGTTTTCACAGTTAGATTTCAGGTTTCATGAGTTAAAAACTATTTGATGGAGCATCCGTGATCAGGGTTAGACACTGTCACACACTGAACTTAAGATTTCTGTGTATTTCTAATTCAGTTCCAAAACCAAAAAGACTCTCTAACATGTTTTGTGTATTCGCAAACAATGTAAAGTTTTCTCAAATCTAAGTATCATATCCAGTTTAGATTTGATCTATGTAAGTATTTTAAATCCCTGTCATTATCTTGGCTTAGGGAAATGTTAGTTTCCTCTTGCTGAAATGCAATTTTATTGGAATTCAGCACCTTTATTGATATACACCCAAAGTTCTAACCATCAAAACTGAATGGTTATATTCGGTGTATAAGGCAGCTATTCTATGTTATTTTCTAAACTGAAGGAATGACTGCAATGCTGTTCTATGTAATGATAAACAGAAGTTTGACTGATTTAATTACACAAACCACAACAGTTATAGCTAGAGGTAATTGATAGATTGTATTTTACTTACAGCTTTATCTTTGTTGGACTTTTAATCTAAAGATGGTTTAAACTAACGGTGAAAAAAGAGTTTTAGAAGCTATGAAGCATCCGTTAAACTTAAGTACCTTTAGTTGCTAATGGTAGGCCGATCTCTGTGTTCTCACATTTGTGTTGTGTCTGTCACGACATTTCTGCTTCCTATGGAGCATCCAGAAGCTGCAACTAAAAGGATTTAAAAGATGTTGAGCCTAATTAGATATTTATAACACTGCGTTATCAGCTGTATTTAAATGCAGCATTTATTAGTAGATTCTGTACAACATGGCATTTTAGATCCTAGTACCATAGCAGCAGCTGTATGGGAGCTAAGTGGGCTTTATGCACAACTCCAATACTTTTTGAACTTAAGAGAAGTCATTTGTTTCTGGTCTTTCATTACCGGATGAGCTGAATAATCCGGTTGTGTCTGGCCATGGTTACTGAGGTCAGGCACGCCTGGAATAATCGATTCATCAAGTAAGAAGACAGGGGAAAAAAAAGAGCTGCCTTAAGTTTAGGAAGTATTTGGATCATTAGTATGGACAGCTTTCATTGAATCTGGTTTTCTGAAGTCTTTAGAGGAAGTATCCTTACCATAACGATGCAGCTTTGATGACACATCTTAATAGATGAAAGGTAGATTTAAATATTTTATGCAATATTAGAAACATGAAGGGTTTTGGAGCAGAGAAGTACTAAAATTCCTTCTTAGAAAAGTTTCTGAATGGTACTTTCTGAATCTGTCTTTTCATAACCTCTCTTTTTGCTATCATTCCACCTTCCTTGTTCTCTCTAACTTTAGTTCCCTCTCTCTTTCCTAGCCAGCAGATTTGGATGCTTGGGTAAGCAACAACACTTTTACCTTCTTAGTTCGACTATTCCTTTCAGTCTACGTTTATTTCTCTATTTAGATGTCATGTTTTCATCGTGCATTAAAGCTAGGCTGCAAGTGTGCTGCCGCCATCATCTCCACACAACAAACCTTTGGGAGGTATTCAGCTAGAAAATTACACATCATCTGTGCTGCTGGCAGAGGAGATTTTACATGTAAACGCACATATACACGCATTCTCCAAGTTTCAGACAGCTGCTGTTGGAAAGCAGGGCGCAGTGTAAGGACTTGCAGATGTGCCCTTCGAAGATGTGTTTGTCTTTTAAGTTGGAATTAGATTACGCTGGAGTTTGATAAATGTTATGTCTGTCAGTGTAAGTGTGATTGTCTGCATCCTGAAATATTATAATTGTTCAGATAAATAGTTGGTCTGTCAAGAAAAAGTGTCTTCATCAATGTGATATAGTTTTTGGTGTGTATCTTTTGAGTAGTTCTACTTTCCTGTCCAGTTCTACAGACATCCATGTGTGATGTCTGTAGTTTCTTTGTTTTCAAGCAGAATGTCACGTTCATACTGGATTAATTGCATTCACAAACCACTTTCTTAAACTAAACATTTGATTTGTTTGAATGTACAGTAAGATAATTAATCAGCCATAAAAGGCAAAGATATTTGACCTCTGGAAAGATTTAAGGGAGTCTGTTTTTAGATGTTGAAACTCACTCAATAGTCCGCTTTACACTTTTTGTGCTTCAGTCAAAAATGTCTAAAAAGCCAGATTTTAATATTTTACTCCTGAGCTATTAATCCCTCTGAAAAATTTAGAAGAATCCAAGTTTTAAATTTGACAAATTTTTATTTTTCTAAAACGATGCATAATAGGTCATTTGTTTTCAACAAAACCAGGAATTGCAACAGTTGTGGAAACCCTCAAATCCATTTAAAATAAAAATACCCAAATCAATATTGTTATAGGAGTTTCTTAAACTTGACAGAGCCAAATTTCTCTCAGCCACTGGCCACTAGGAAGGACTTATGTATATCCATAATTGTTTTGCCATTAAGTACAGTGAGCAGAGAGAACTGCAGAAAGGGCTAGCGTCTCAGTGTCAGGTCGCCATGACAACCATTTGATGGTGTCCATGTGCACAGCTTGGTACCAAACATTTTATGCATGTTGGGTATGAAATAAACTATGAATATGTTAAAACCACCCTAAGACCTTTTCAATGTATGAAGTAGGGGTGTAAATCACACCCATCATGGCGATTCGATTCAGTATCAATATCCTGACCCAACCATTTGATTATTTTAGATACTCAAGAATACACCCCAATATGATACGATTAGATTAGATTAATTGGTTAATCTCTGCTAACTCTGCTGTGTCTGTCTTACCTACTGTTTATGCGAGTGTGTGTGTTCTAACGGAAAGAGGGTAGTGGTTAAAGGAAGCAAGGTAGGAGGGAAAAATAAGTTTAGCCCACCGAACCCCACTGAATCAGAATTGCGTCCAGAAGCAAATGGATAAAAATAGACAGGAGAATAAAACAAAACATGAATCGATACTCTAGCAGACGTGCCTATGTGTCGGATAGTCGGCTGTTGGATCGATGCATTGATACAAAATGGGTATTATTTACACCCCCAGTATGATGAGGACCCATGGTGCTGTGGGCCTGTTTCTGAACCTGAAAACCTTTTTAGAGTGCATGAAATCATAAGATCTGTTGTTCTCCATGAGAAACAGGAATTGGGTCATAATTGGGTCTTTTAAAAGGATAATAATCCAAAATATGAGCAAGATCCTTAACCTCACACTGCTCCCCAGGTGCTCCACGATGGCGACCCACTGCTCCCAAAGGGGATGGGTTAAATGCAGAGGTACATTTTTTTCAATGTGAGATCAATAAAGTTCAATTATTATATATTATTATAAATATGAGGCCAAGTCAACAATAGCTTCCTCCGTCTCTGTCCCATAGACCCTAAAGATAACCTGGAGACTGAACTGAAAAGAAGAACATAATAAAATTTAAAGGACCTTGTGAAGCTGTACAGAAGGCAAAGTATATTTACAAAGTATTAGGGCTTGGTGATCAATCAGTGAATTCAAAACTGTCATGATTTCTTTTGGGGGGGGCAATGAACTTGGGCTATAGTTTAGGCTGACATCAGCTCTGATAAACTTTAAACTTGAGTTATATTGCTAGCTGCAAACATCTTGCGTGATATTTTTTGTTGTTGTTAACAGTAACTGGGCATGACAGCTTGTTTTAAAAGAATGCTTAGCAGCTTCTGTGAAGTTGCAGTTTGAATTCAGGTCACTTCCCAGAAGCGATAATGATGACAACTGATAAAGTAGCAGTCATTTCTGACGTTCGTAATTTGTTTAATGAAATCAAAACGAAACAAGAAAAAAATAAATAAATCAAAAAGCTGTCAGGAAATAATAAATTAATTTAAAAGATAACTTAGATTAAGGGTTGGATATTTCTCCAATTTTCTGTGACATTGTGCTGCTGGAATGAAGATGGTGTATTAGCCTTTTTACACATTTTCTGCAGTGGTGCCAATAAATATGGACATGTTGTGTATCTGTTTATAAAGTGATCAAATTTGATGTCAATTGCTTTTCTGATTTCAATCTGTTAAAAATGCCCTAAATGCATCATGGACACTGATACTTTAAGCCACTGGGGTGGTAGACCTTTATAGTACCTGCCAGGTTAAGTCACCCTTAAAGCGAATGGCAACTGTGGCGAATTCAACTCTCTTAAGTTACATAGGTGAGTTTTTAAGATCAACCACTCCTATGGAATAACAAGTGCTCATAATTGACCAGAAAAATCATTTAAAATGTGACATTTGTCTAAAACTTGCGCCAAAACTCACAGTGTGCTTTATTTCTTTTATCTAGTAAAAGCAGATAATGAAAGAATCCATTAGAAGTTTCCTTAAAGAAGTTAATTTAATATTCTGAAGAATGATTAGTTTTGATGTATTTTGTAATATTTTCCAAAAACAGAGATGCATACATAAAGTAAAAAAAGATGGACGTTCGACTGGTAGAGGGCTTGGTCCAAACATATGTTTTATATAATATATTATATATGTTGTATTTAATTTAACTTAGAAATCCAGTCAGCTTCTTTTGATTCATTTAATTCATTTGAATTCAATGAAATTGATAAAAAGAGCACAAACCTCAGAATCAGCTACATAATGTCATGGTGAACATGTCTCTTAGTGTTGTTGAGTACAGACTGTTAATAGTCAGCTGCCCCATGATTTGATGATGCTTCCCAACTTCAGTCTTTTTGTTTATCCTGCATAATTATTAATGTCATTGATTTCTGCTTCTTTATTTCTATCTGTATTTATTCATTAAATTCTTTGTTTTTAACAAACAGTTTTAAGTTACAGACTGTATGGTCTTTGGTTATAAAAAAGAAGTCTAATTTTTCTCACCACTGCATGCATGTATCTTTCTTTAAGCTAAACTGCCAACATTTTTTCAGAGTGTCTCTCCTTTTTCTTTTATTTTGACATCTGCCTTCTGTCTTCCTCTGCTCGCATGCTGCTTTGCCACGGCCCAAACAGTGGGTCTTCCTTCAGCCAGTCCACCATCTTGCTGCCTGTCAAAGCTTGGCTCAGCGGGCTTATTAAAGGCTTTCACCTCCTGCTAATGTCGACAACACCATGTCACCTCCTGCCACAGCTGTGCCAATCTCATGCCACCTCTCTAGTTTTGTAAGTGTCATTGCGTGGTGTTGATGTGCAACCAAATGGACTTTCTCACAGCTACTCTGTCACTATTGCATGGATTCTAGTGAAAACACATTAGTCTGCAGCTCTCCATCACTTTAATTGTGCTATCTGGACATTTTTGGATCCTTTTTGGGACTTAAAATGAATGAATATTTGCAAAAGATTTGGACAAAACTTCTCATTCAAGGAGAGTTCTTTATTTTTATGACTACGAAAACTGTAAATTAACAATGAAGGCATCAAAACTATGAATTAACACGTGTATTTATATACCTAACGAAAAAGTGTGAAACAACTGGAAATATGTCTTATATTCTAGGTTCTTCAAAGGAGCAAACTTTTGCTTTGATTACTGCTTCACACACTCTTGGCATTCTCTTGATGAGCTTCAAGAAATGGCTTTCATTTCACAGGTGTCCCTGTCAGGTTTAATAAGTGGGATTTCTTGCCTTATAAATGGGGTTGGGACCATCAGTTGTGTTTTGCAGAAGTCAGGTGGATACACAGCTGATAGTCCAATTCAGTTGTACTATCAGCTGTGGAATTATATACTTTTTTGTAAAGTATATAATTCCACATGTGTTAAATCTTCAATAATCATAGTCATAACAATAAAGAAAACTCTTTGAATGGGAAGGTGTGTCCAAACCTTTGGTCTGTACTGTGTGTGTGTGTGTGTGTGTATATATATATATATATATATACATATATATATATATATATATTCATTCCTTTTTTGGACTATATTTCTTCTTTATACTACACTTCTAGGCTCAGTCATGTGAATAAAATCTGATTTCCCAGTTTTAGCAACAGTTTGACTTGCTGCTGTGTGTGACAATATAGTAATGTGAAATGTAAGCTCAGCAAACATTTTCAGAGATTATTTTACACCGGCCCTGTTTGCATAATCAAGTTAAGAAAGTGTATAGTTACTTTTTTATTTTTATATCCAAGAACATTTGCACCATTGTAACTCTTCTGCTTGTATGTACAGTACAGGGGGATTAATACTTTTGTTTCTACAGGGATTATTAATTAATGTGTATTTTTTAAAAATATATTTAGCACAACTTTCAGGCTGTTTGCTGAGATTTTCACATCATTTAAACATCGTATTAGTGCCCCCTGTGCTGCTGCTTTCTAAGTGAATTAAACTTATTTGGGTCTTATTGTGAATTTCCAAATAATTATCAGAAACGTGTGGGTTTGTCTTAGCCCATTTACAAAGCCACCCACCAACCACTTACTTCATTACTCACCTATTTAGTAATCACATGTGTAATTCTATTTCAGTATAGCTCCAGCTGTGCTGCGAAGGTGTCACAGGTTTTCAGAAGAACATTAGCAAACAAAAGGCATCATGGCGACCAAGGAACACAGCAGAGGGTCAGGGAGAACATTTTGAAGTAGCATAAAGCAGGGTTCAACTTTAACTCATTATATTAAGCTTTCAGCAGCTTTCTTTTCTTTTTTTGGAGATAAGAGTACAGAAAAAATGCAAGATATCTCCATCTCCCTGTACTGACAGGAAAAATAAGGAGAGCAGTATTCAGTGAAGCAGGCAAGGGGCTCTTGATAGAGCTGCAGGTTCACAGCTCTGGTGGGAAGATCTATTACCGGACAAGTTTTAGCTGAGTACTTCATTGCTGATTAAAGTCTATGAGAAAAGGAAGCACAGTCTGTGGTTACATAAGAAGCTAGAGAGACAGAAAACATGTTAAAGTAGATACTTTAATCAGATGTAAGCAAGGGTAAACTTTCTGGTCTACTTGCACAATATTTAGTGTTGTGGAAAACTAACAGTGTAGATCACCCTGGAGTCCTCACATTGAAGCATGTTTACCTTCAAGCAGGATGAAAACTAAACATTTTGCCAGAGATACAGTGGATTAGATTTAATGAAACCATGCTGGGATGGGACAAACCAAGAATCAGATGAGGATGTTTTGAAAAATTAATAAAAAAAATCACTTTTCACACATTATCTATCCAATCTAACTGAGCTTGAATTCTTTTACTAAACGGTGTGTAGAAACTTCGGGGTCTAGCTGTGCAAAGCAGTTACCATTGCAGTGGAGGTATTGATAAAGCCAAGGGAATACAAATGTCTTTTTTTTTCAGATTTTAATAGAAAAATTCTTTGCATGTTAATCAATAATTCATCAATAATTTTCCATCTCACCAGTAGTAAGTGTTTTGTGTCCATGGCAGTTAGTTCCCCATTAAAATATGCTGAAGGTCATTTTTAAAAGTTGATAAATTCTTCAAGGCACCCTTAATGATACTTGGTATTTAAAAACAGATTTTTTTTTTTTTCCTGACTCTCCTTGGTAGGCCAGGTTCAGTACTAACACAGATTGGCACAATCCTTTTACGTGGCATTATCATCTCTGCATGGAAAATACATTTCCAAAACAGGTGTCCTCTTCATTTAATCACTCTTACTTTTTTTTTCTTTTTTTTAACTTATAACGTTTGCTGTCATGTATAATCTCTGTTCTTTCATGTTTTCTTCCCTAGGCTAAAAAGTTGGAGCAGAAAGAAAAGGAGCTGGCCACCATTTCCAGTTTCTACAAAGAACAACTAGAAATACTGGAGAAAAAAGTAAGGGTGCTTTTCCCATTTCTTAAAGAATCAACAGTTTGTCATTATGTCATCATGACATTTTGCAGAGACACAAGCTAAAAATGCTCATGAGATGCACAGAAATGTTTCTATAAAATACAATAATTTGTTGCATCTTCCGTTTTCAATATGTTTTGTCATGTCTTCTTTACTCTCCCTACACAACCTTAAGATAATTAGTGAGGTAGCTTGATCTTATACAAACCAAACATGGGTCTGATAATACCATTGCATATCTAATTGTTAAGCGAGTGTTAAAATTCAAATTAAACTGAGACGCAGCAGATGGAAGTTCAGATGTAATGGAGCAGCATTTAAGAGAAGCTTCCCAGACAGATTTATTTGCATTATTACATATGGCAAGGCAAGTTTGTTTGTGCAAGACTATTCATACACACAGTAATTTTAAGTGCCTTAGAAGAAAAAAAGAATGGAGATAAGATGCATTAAAAACTCATTATATGCAGTATTTGCATCACTTATATGTGTTTTTTTTCCTAACCATTTTGGGGGTTTTAAAACAAAAAAAAAGATAAATGCAGATTGTTGAGTACCTCAGAATTCATAAAAGGAAAACCCACCCTCTTTCAAGTCGTGTAAAGTATCAGTAGCTGATGAAGAGGTGGTTCTTATGTTATTTATTGGGGAAAAAAGACACTTCAGATGTCACTTTATCATTGTTTGGTAAACATTAATAAGTCCTTCTGGTTCAAAAACACTGTAAACCGATGATTCTGTGGCTATAGATTTAAGCCCAAAATATTTTGATGCAAGTCACTTTGTCCTGTTTCTGCAAACCCATATCATCATCTCTCCACCCCCATACCATTATAGTGAGACTAGCTGTAAATATGCTTTTTGGAAGACTGACAACTGTCCCACATTACACTGAACCCCATATAATTTAAAAATAATCCTTTCTAAATCGGTTGTTTGCTTATATACTTCTTTAAGGTCACCGCTGTTGTCTTCCTAGCTTATCATTGTTTTAACCTAGCTGTATATCTTAGAGCTGCAAAGAGCCAAACCTGTATTTCTAAGTGGCACTTAGATAATTTAATGAATCCAATTAAATTCTGGTTACAATAAGCAGCACCTGGCTGCTTCTCTCCTTCACAATAGTTTCTCTTTTAAAGCTTAATCTTTGACTATGTTCACACAAAACGCACCAGTGCAGTGTTTGCTGAAGTAATAATGTTCCTGCATGTCACTAGAAGTGTTGAATAAAGCTTCATTGAAAAGAAGAAAAAAAATGCTGGTGTCTCAGTGTTATTCTCAAACTGTTTAGAAATGAAAGCTGAGGGTAGAGTGAACACTTTATGAAAAAACGGTGGAAGGAGAAAAAGAACAACAGGTCCGAGTTATTAACCACAGCCTTTAGTGGAGCATTTAGCAACTGCTGCTGCTGTTTGGTCTGTTTGGTTTGAACCGTTCAGACTATAGATGCTTTGAAAACTTGGATATGTTTCATATGTAGTAGCATATATAGAAGTGGTTCAAATAAGATGTTATTTTTAGCTGAAAAGATCTGAACTGGTCCGATTTGAATGCCTTGAGAGAGTCGGATATGAGTTGCATATGAGTATAAACATTGGATTTGGATCACATTTGTGTGTGAACATAACATTTGTTTCATATTGATATTGTGAGAAATGCTTTTTTTTTTTTTTACCGTTGAAGTAAATGATTTTAGAACATGTTTCAGTTTTATTTTTCCCAGACGTTAACAAGTCATTACTGATAGAGGATGCTATTTATTTTCACAGTGACGTAAATAAAAACCCATGTTGAGTTCTCACGCTAAAGAAAAGCCACAATGGTCGCCTTATATCTATGTTGCAGATTTTAAAAGATTTATTTGACTTTGAGCAACAACCTAATTTGGGAAGAAGATATTAGCTGAATTTACCTCAAATCACAGACAGAGTACAGAGCAAGAAAGGACTAACCAGGAAACAATTAGTTAATAATAACATTAATTAGCCGTAATATAAGAATATAAAATAAAGCTGTGAAAGCATCAAAGAAAAGTCTTGCCCTTTTCATTTTCCCCTTACCTCCTCTGGGCGTTACTGTTTGCATTCACAGCTTTCCTCTTAAGTATTAATCCAAAACTCTTTGGCTCTTCCACTCTATCCTCCCTCCCTGCGGCAGGGCCCATCAGGTATACAGGAGGGGACCTTATCTAGTTCCTGGCACTCACCTCCTTTAGGCCTCTGAGAAAACCTTTTACATAGCCGAGTTAAATGGAGGGGTCTCTGCATGACTCGTAGCAAGCGGCACACGTTGGAATGGTTGACAGAGAAGACTGATTGGCAGGAGAGTGCAGGATGCTCTATCTTTCTTCGCTTGCTGCCACAGTCCTCTTTTCTCTCCTATCTTTTTCTTCCCCCCCCCCATCATTTTCGTGCAGCTGACCTGCATGTGGATGAGGGAGTGAGAAAGAAAGGGACTGAGTGGGAGGAGATAAAAAAGGCTATATGGACTGTGCATTAAACAGACTGTCTGTCCTCAGTCGGCTGCCATTTTCCACCTTATTTTCCTTCATTTTGCAGTCCAACACTTTATTCATCCAGCTCTCCATTCATGTCATCGTTCCCATTTTGCTGCCTATCTTTTCCTTTTTCATTCTCCAATAACCATCCCTGAATTTAGCTGGTTGAAAATAAAGGTCTCTTAAAAACCTGGATGGTGACTGACACAGCTTATATACATAAAATTAGAAAGACAGAAGCACTCGTATAGTCATGATTCAGTTATATATTGAAGGAAGCATTATGGGATGCATGGTGAAGAAATAATAAAAAAAGAAATGTATAACCTAGCCAATGGACTTGTTTTATCTGTCCTCTCTCTACTGCTGCCTGTAGTCTTAAAGGATTTCTTTTTAGTAATGAAAACTGCCTTAATGTAGATATTTGCTAAGTATTTACTCAATCCATACAGAACAGATAAATATTTAACAGAATTACAACAAACACCCCACATTCAGATTTAGTTTAACTAAGATCAATATATTATCTATTTCAGATGATACCTGAGTGAAAAAATTATATTAACATAATATCAGATATACTAATTAGATGCTTCCAAAAAAAACAAAAATCACCAAAACTATAGCTTAATAAATCAAACCGTGACTCAAAATGAACTGCAAATGTCTCGGATCTCGACTTATATAATTTTATTGTGTTCTAATGCTTCACAATAAAATAAAAATAAAATAAAATCCTCTTCTAATAGGCGGAATGATTTGAGTGATATGTGCCTGCTGTCCATCATCCATGCAAAAATACAGAATACATCAAACATGCTCCAGTGTCCAGTTTGTCTCTGGGATAAATGAAG
This sequence comes from Cyprinodon variegatus, assembly GCF_000732505.1. Classification (NCBI taxonomy): domain Eukaryota; kingdom Metazoa; phylum Chordata; class Actinopteri; order Cyprinodontiformes; family Cyprinodontidae; genus Cyprinodon; species Cyprinodon variegatus. The sequence continues at coordinate 547,404 of NW_015150937.1, read as the reverse complement.
ATAATAAGCTTTTCTGTTTGTATAAAGGCTGCGGATGCCTTGTGAGTCCACTACTGACACAAATGTGCAAACAGCCTGTGTGAGGGGGAGTATGTGTAAACGTGTGATTATTGTAACAGGTTCACGTACAAGCTGTCATCTTTGAAGTGCATTCTATACAGCACCCGATCCACTATACACACTTTAGGTATACTAGCCAGTGGTGTGCTTTTTTGATTACAAAAATTCACTGAAAACCACACAGCTGAAAAATGACATTAGAATTGTCTTTGCTTTGCAAAATATAAAATTTAAAAAACTTGGTTTAACAGATTTATTATAGATCCCATTTGATAAGTTTATATATATATATATATATATATATATATATATATATATATATATATATGCTTAAAAAATTAAGACAGATAAGATGAAGATTTATATAAGGATTTCATGTGTTATAAGGATGGAATCAGATTTTAATTGTCTGCCAATGCATTTCTTTTATTTATTTATTTTTTTAACTACTCTGTGGCCTTGTTGGGGACATGTTTGGATTGTAAGGCCACAATAACTAAAGCATTGAGCTGAATGCAGTGTAGGGCCACTGGTTCACTTGTTTTAATTACCCTGCTAATGACCTTAATGGCTCTATTAGTGTGATTGTTCTGAAGCGAAGTTATTAGCCTGATACTTCCTATACTTAAAACTGAAGAACTTTGTTAGAAAACAGGCAGGTCGTCTTGCCACCTTTATTTAAATGCTTCCTGTATGATTCGATTCCTCATACATCTGTCTGCCAGACTGCATTTCCAAATCATTTGTTCTCTGAATATTGAGCTTAACACTTGCCAGTGTTTGCTTTAATCTCTACTGGCTTGCAAGAATGTTGCCTTTAGAAAGCGGAGGTCTTAAACATGGACTTTGCTAAGGTATTGCAGGGTAGTTGTAAAATGTATTTCTATCCCACTCTGCCCCCCAAAAAACAAACAATGAAATGTTAAAATGGCTGTGACACAGCATCCACATGAATCAAGCGGTTTCTGGAGTAAGAAGGTTCAGCACATTGAGCTTGTTGCATACCATAAAGAAGTTACAAAGTTGTTGTTGTTCTTGAAGTAATGAGAAAAAGTAAAACGTTTGCTTTGCCTCTGAGTATTCATACTTCGGCAGCTGCTGAAATCATAGAAAGTCCTATCCTCGGTAGCTCACATCTCACACCACAAAAAAGACACAGTAGCAACACAATGGCCAGGCAAATCCTGGCTAATGGCACAACTGTTCCTGGACACGCTGTAATAAAAAAGTACTGCCCAGAACAAGAACAAGCAGGGAAAAGCCCCACAGGCTCTTGCAACTGTGAGAGTGAGAAAAAACTTCTTATTTCTTGCTGATTAAGTAACAAGCTTGACTCTTCCTCACCAGATTCTTCAATGTCGTGAGGTTCCTTAGTTGGGATTCAGAGCCAACTCATCGATGCTGGGAAATAAATGGAAAGTGTTTAGTTGAAATGCAGAAAGCAAAATCAATGTTCTGCAGAGATTCCCTCAAAAAAACAAGAAAAACTTTCTTATAAAAGCAAACATTTAAAACAAAAGAGTCCAAATGGGTTTATTCATAATGGTTAGAACTGACTTGAGCTTGTTTTCCTTGATAGACAGACGTTTTCTCTGTGTCTTGCATTCAAATCCAGCGTATCTTCTTGAGCAGTTTCAGCTTTCGGAAGAGACGACGTCCCACCAGTAAGAAGTAGACTTCGGTTAAACCATTTGAAAGGGAAAAATACGGAATTCTTTTTCTGTATCTTAGAGATTAAGTCTGTGAGAATATAGCTATCAAACAGTTGTTTTGAAATGAAATTGTACATTTTTTCAAAACAGGGATTTATTTCCCCCTATATTTGATAAAACCCTGCACAAGGCATAGATAGGAGATGCAGTGTATAAATATCATTTTGTTATCATTATAATTTTGAAAATGCTTATCAGTATTCCCTCCATCTCCATGGCTTTGAACCTCATCTTTCTTTACGCCCACTCCTTTAAAATATGCAGTCCCCTCATTTTAATGGGCTGTACCAAATTAGTTTAAATTTCTTAACATTTGCGTAGCAACTTTTTAAAACATCTGCAACATGCCCAGTTATTGCATATGCTGAAGAAAAAAAAATGCATGAGAAGATCAGGTTCATAGTCTTGCATAGAATATTGAATGACATTGTAAAACAAAATTACAAAAGAAGATTTAAATATATCTAAAGTGAATTTAACTGGTTTTGCTAAAAACTTGATCAATAACCTCAAAAGCCTATTTTCACCTAAGCATACCAGTAAATACAGACATAAAATGTAACCAAAATATTGCGTTTACTGAACACACGGACACATCCTCCAAATCTCTCTTCCAGTCCCCCGCCTCCACTCTCTCACTCTCATTTATTTTTGGAAGCCCTCCTAATCTCTCTGCAGTGTACAGGTAGAGTATATCCTCCTTCCTGTGGCAACATACCCTGTGACTCTGTAAACAAGTCTTAGTTTAAAATTCACCTCGTTTAATCCCTTCTTCTTCCCCGTCTTCATCGACTTGTCCCTCAGAAAGAGAAATTAATCCGCCGTCGTCCATGCGTGGAGCGTGAAAGAACCCCTCCCTTCAAAACCCTGACATCAGCCCATCTCAGTCAACAGCTCCTAGAGGCTGTTCAGACAAGTGTGCATGCAAGGATCATCTGAACACAGATTCGGGAGCAAACACAGATTTAGTCACACACCTGCATGTATGCAAGATTATACACAAACACAGCACACTTGCGTTCACACTAATCCCCTGCATGAGCCTTTCCAACAACCTCAAAACCTAGCTCTTCCCCTTGGAGGGTTATCATCTCCCCCTTTTCAGTCTCTCCACATTGGGCTTTTGTCCCAATGGGTGGAAACGACTGGGAAGAGCTCAGAGCATGTATGCCAGTGATAGGCGATCCTCTTCTCTGGTGTCAAAAGAGCTGATCTATGGCTGCTGCTTTAGGTCTGCTCGCATACAAAGACTCAAAATTACATGTTAATAGACTGGAGCACAAAACGGTCCCACTGTCCCAGAACAACGCTAACAGAGAAGCTGTACCTGCTAATCCAGATGCTCTAATCATGACTCAATTTCTTTATTTAATTTTTTTCTTGTTTTCTTTCTTGCACGGCTAAAAAATGCTAATGAATATTTTCTAGTTTGGTATTTCTTTTATTATAAAAAGTATTTGTAAATATGCTGAAGAAAATGGAAAATGCTGACTACCCTGATAGTATGCTGAACATTTTTTGTTGTCACACTTAAAGCTAAAGCTTATTTAAGGAAGTACAAAAAGCAAGCTTCCAATTATATCTTATTGAGAGAAAACCTAGCTATCCATTTCTACCTACGTTTAAAAAAAAGAAAAAATTAACACTCCTCAAGCAAAACCCAAGCCACATTGAATTTGTCTGCACCATAAACATCAAGTCAAATTCCTTGTAAGTGCAAACAGCTGTGTACACTTTATGTTGACGAGTCGGGTCGCACTTTCTTATTTACAGGTCCGTGCCAGATTTTAAATGGGGATAATTGTGGGTAACTGGTCGAATCTCGGTTCGTAAAACTTTGGGTTCACGCAGATACAATTTTGAAAAATCCGATATATTTTTATCTGTATCAGTTTGATTAGTTTATCATTTATTTTTCAACTTAAAACCAACAATAAAAATACGAGAAAAAAAATGTTTTCTCCTGAATTTCATTACATTATATAGAGATCAAGAACACTTATTTTATCTTCCCATTCTAAATTAGATATATACAGGTAAAAGCCAGTAAATTAGAATATTTTGAAAAACTTGATTTATTTCAATAATTGCATTCAAAAGATGTAACTTGTACATTATATTTATCCATTGCACACAGACTGATGCATTCAAATGTTCATTTCATTTCATTTTGATGATTTGAAGTGGCAACAAATGAAAATCCAAAATTCTGTGTGTCACAAAACTAGAATATTACTTAAGGCTAATTCAAAAAATTGATTTTTTAGAAATGTTGGCCAACTGAAAAGTATGAAAATTAAAAAAATATGAGCATGTACAATACTCAATACTTGGTTGGAGCTCCTTTTGCCTCAATTACTGCATTAATGCGGCATACCAGCCTGCTTGTCTGATAACTAGCTGATCTGGCCCATCATCTGCTCCTAGTTTAGAAAATCGCCATCAAATCAGTTTTATAATAAATATGAATACATTGAAGACTTATATTTGGATGAATATATTTAATTAAACACCAGTGTCCATTTATAAAAAAGTTCAACAAGCATCCTTTGTGCATCAGTGCATCAAAGAGAGCTACAGATGCATAAATAAATAATCCAGCTGGAAGAAGAATATGTGGCGCCTAAACTATTTATCAGTCCTCCACAACCATGAAACTCACCGGTTTGTAACAGCCCTGCTATCCAACATGCACACAGTTTAAGTCACACCTGTTCACAGCACAGCGTGATGCTCTGACTTTTTTTCTTTTGCTAAATTCAAGTTAATGATGAAGCAAAAACATAAACAGGGGTCGATCAGCAGATCTCAGATATGGTGTCTGCAGCACCTAGATGTAAGGAACTAAAGGAGATCTCATGGCTTCTGAATATGTGTGCTACATGTCAAGCATCCAGTGCTGATTGTGATAGAAGATTTGGTTTAATTAATTATATATAAACAGTATCCAGAAAACTCTTGAAGTGACAGATTTGGACATCCGTTGGATAAGTGAGAAGGATTGATGTGGAAAAAAAGAGATTTAGTATGATTTGATCCTATTCTGGTGACATTATTTTCTTTATTTATGGATATTAATCATGCAATTCTTATACAGTTACACCATTTTTATGTAATTTATGGTAGAAACGCTAAAACTGTGAAATATAAAAAACAACGGACAAAGAGCTACAGGAATTTATGCCGTATCACAAGCTTCAGCACACATTTCAACCCTCATCCTCACCAAAGCAGGACTCTTACATTTAGCATACTAAACATCTCATGGAGGTTTTTATTTTTATTTTAAATTAAAAGTAAACTAATAGAACTTGTTACTATAATCTCTTATTCTTTTCATAAACCATGTAACTTACTGTGATCCCGGGTTTATAAAAAGTGGTGTATGGCCTCCGCACGCACATCTGATGTTGCTCACAGTGGTCCTCAGTGTAATCAGGGAGTTTTTGTGTATGCTCAGACACATGATAAATTAGAGGGAACATTGTATCTTGTCGTATGCTGGTGAAGATTCTCAGCCATCCAGGTTATAGTCATTCCAAAAAATTTTAAAAAACAATCCACAGGACTTTGTTTCCAAGTTTGAAGATGTTTCGCTTCCCATCCAGGAAGCTTTTTCAATTCAAAATGGCAGAATTAGCATTGAATTTGAAGCTTTATATAGTAGCCTAGTAGCCCCAAAACTTGTTTGTCTTAGAAAACATGCAAATTGAACCAGAAGAACGGGTCCGCCCCTTAGGAATGGGGAGTCGTTTTGGGCTCTTTGTTAGCCTGCAATACCTGATACTGGGCTATGTCTCTGAAAGGGTTGTCGTTCAGGCCAATTGTTGGCTTGGCTGCCCAGGCGCGACGTTTTATCCCCTGCATTGGGGTGGGGATTGTCTATAGTCTGTGTTCCACTTAAATTTTGTGTGTGATTCTGTGTCCAGAGTTTTTGTGTGTAATTTTTTTGAGCAATGTAGAGTGATGTTTTGTTTTTTTTTTTGAGGAAAAAAAAATGACGCCTGCTCAGTGTTGCGGTGGGTAGCTTTGCTGCCTTGCAGCAAGAAGGTTCTGGGTTCGATTCCGGGCCTGGGGTCCTTCTGCTTGGATTTTGCATGTTCTCCCTGAGCATACGTTGGTTCTCTCCGGGTACTCTGGCTTCCTCCCACAGTCCAAAAACATGACTGTTAGGTTAATTGGCTTCTCTAAATTCTCCTTAGGTGTGAGTGTGTGTGTGAATGGTTGTTTGTTCTGTTTGTCTCTGTGTTGCCCTGTGATGGACTGGCGACCTGTCCAGGGTGTACCCCGCCTCTCTCCGGTAGACAGCTGGAGATGGGCACCAGCATCCCTCGCGACCCCACTTGCGATTAAGCGTGTCGGAAATTAATGAATGAATGAATGGAAAAAAATGACTTGATTTATTAAAAAGGTAAAACTGTAGTTCTTTTATATTTTAGAATAGTCATATTTATCGCTTTTGTCTTCTTTAACCATAATCCCTTTGAAAAAGCAGGAGGGTACCACAGCCTAGAGTATTACTTGTTGATCTGAAAATGGGCATGACTTCTGTCTTATTGCTTTAATGAATAAGAAAGGAAACGATACAGGGTCAGATAACTACATCGCAAAGAATAGAAGCAGAACAGATTAAATGAAAAATGCCTGTGAGGATATGTTGAGTCTATTCCAACACCAGCCATTCAAAGCTGGGCAAGCCTGTCTGCAGATGAGCCTAAAATAATGAGATATGAAAAAAAGGACTTGCAGGCACTGAAGGAGTGGAAGGCCAGGGATTGTGGGGGAGGTTTGTGTTTGATCCCATCTCCTCCCTGCACAGTCACTTCAATTATCTCCCTCTCCTATCACCTCATCTATTGGGAATATAGGGAGTTATTAAGTAATGGCCTGAGAGCTGCGGTTATTGGTTTAAAATGGTGATTACTGCAGTAAATGTGTATGAGAGGGTGGCGAGTGAGATTAGGTTCGTGTTTGGGTTCTTTTAGGCACAGCTTCTCATACATTTTGACATTAAGCCTCTAAGGTGATCGTCGTGAGCAGCCGACATTGAATTTTGCTTTCAGAAATCAAATCTTGCACATTTTTTCCATCTTATCCAGCGCATTATCAACTATGGATTGTGCTTAACACTGTGACCACCTGATTATTCAGGTAAAAGTGTTCTGATTATGACTTTGCCCAGCAGGTACAAGCTGCATCTGGGTTGTAATTGCAATTTAAATGCCAGGGTTTCTCGAATGAAATAAAACATTATGGAGTACCACCAGAGCGTCGATATTCAGATTTGTAAGCAGGCTGTAAAATCCAAAGGTCACTAATTTATGGAATGTGACATTTTCAGTGGTTCTTTCTGCATTTTGCTCATCACTTCTATCCTATTAATGCTTCAATTAAAGCCGCAAAAGTGATTAGAACTTTATTAATGTTATGTAGATATGCAAACTGTGAAGGTTTAATTCATTAAACTCAATTTGAAGTTTGACATAGTCATATTTTTATGCTTTATAACGGTGCAACCTCAAATCGAAAATGTTAAACCCAGGAAACAGTTTCTTTAATGAAGTTCTTTGTGCACTGCACATAATCTTTGAGCTCTTGGACATTTTGACTAATTTCTCACATTTTTTGTCTCTTTTTTTTCTCCCCCTGCAGAGCTTTGAGAACTACAAGCAGACATCTGAACAGTATTTTGAAGCTGCAACTAAAACCGAAGCCCTGATACGGTAAATACTGAATATATTTGAGGTGCTCCATTTGCAAAGGTGTTTTATTCTGATGCATTACATCAGTAATACTAAATAAGTATGAAGTATCTTATTTGCAATTTAGATGTGTTTCTTTTTGTTTGCTAACAGCTGATTTCAGTTTCAGAAAAGAAAACATAATTAACAAGACAAAAATCCTTGCAGGCTATTTGCAATGCTAGTGGTCCGTTAATGTGGACTCTACACTTTCCAGCTGCGTGTTAAACAGTTTTGCTCACAGTTGTGAGACTGGGTGATAATTTACTATTATCACTCCTCATTTCTTTTATTATCATATTGTGACTCAGATGTCAAATTAACATTGAGCATTCCTTATTTTTAATTCTTGTATAAATATGTTGTAAAATCGTGGTGAAATGTCAAAACAAAAGCCTCAGTTACTCAAAAAGACACAACTTGTTAAATGAGATTTTTGAACCTTAGATAGTTTAGTAAACATTAAAACAAAAACACACCTTCTTTCAAGAAAAAGAATGTTAATGGTCATTAGTGTGCCTTTAACATAGCTTCCCATCAGCCATCAGGGAGCCATAAACCTTCTCAATTGTTTGCAGCATGCAGAAACCTTTAATAGTGAATTTGCCAAAGCCTTTGATATGGTTGTGGAAGTGCATCAGGATCCAGGATGCACCATGGAGGAGCTTTGAACCAGAAGTGTTGGTTTTTTCATGACTAAGGCCCAGCTTGCATTGTCATTAAAGAATTGAGAGCAGGTCTGGCCTAATGCTCAAGTACAACTTCATCCAGAATGGGCTGGTAATGCTCCAACTAATTTATTTTTATGGTTTCTGAGCGATTCGCTGCTCTAAGCATCACATCCTTCTACCACAGTGAATAGAATCTCATCAAGCAACTATAATAAACATCCCATGATCTTTGTGGCAGTGTATACACTGTCCAAATCAGGCCATTGGTACATAGTATATATGCTATATATCTTACCAAACTCATGAAAACACACAACTTAGAGTCTCAGTGTGATCAATTAAAAACCCAACTTCTTTAGTCAGCATTATTACTTCTGATTGCCCACATGCTTATCAAACTCTCTGTAAGGTTATAGATATTTTCCAGTGCAGCATTTCTAGCAGCTGCATCACTTTACACAGAAAACACCCCAAAGAACATGCTGTCAGAAATCTGATCTAAAAGCATTAGTTTGAGAAGAAAAACAGCATTGGGAATCCACGGGATAATAGAGGAACATTTGGTTTGTCTTAGATTGCCTCTGTGAAATGTTATACTGACTGATGAGACATTTAGTTTGTTTTAAAGGTTAGATTAAGCTTCATCTGGAAAACTTGTAACAGAATTACCTCAAAATAAATGAAGGCGACGATTAGATAAGGTATCAAGATATAGATATCATGGTATAAGATCTTGTTAAAAGTCACTCAGTTAGTTTCAACATACTTTTTTGATGACATCATTTTTAGATATTAGTTTGGACCCTGAGAATGAGTTCTTTAAGTTTCAGAATAGCTTGTACCTTGGTTTCAGACTAACATTTTACACTAAGCACCGTAGTAGCCCTTACATTTCCCCTTGTGTCAACAGTCTATTAAAAAAACGCTCTTTGGGGTGGCATCACTGAAGCGGCTTCCAACACATTTATTTTATTTGTGTAGCAATTTGCTGGTTCTGATTAGAGAAAAAACAAAAGGTGACAGCGTGGCAGACAGGATACAAAACAAATTAAAAGCTCTGTGTGCTGCTACTGCTGGGCTGTTGTCGTCTAATTACCAGATTCTAGCATCTGTTTCAGGAAAATCCTTCCTTTCTATCTCCCTACCTCACCTGCCTATCAAAGTAACAGGATTTTTGACTCCTCAATTTGAGTATTGGGACAACTTCAGAAGAATTAATGACCTGAGTGGGTTGCCTGTTATTGTAAAGAAGTCTGTTAATTTGCCACCTGTTTAGAATAGATCAGTTGATGGAGGGAACATCTACAATTTGCAGGATTGTGTGCGCTTTTGTGATCGGGTTTAGTAAAACTCTGAAAGAGACGATCCTTTTCCAGTGGCAGATTTTGCCAAGCATTTCTGCTTCTGATTCCTGTGGGAAAACAGAGCTCAGACCCCACCTGTTGTCAGAAAGCATACCAGTTTTATTCAACATGCGCCCACAGCCACCCTAACATTGTCAGGGTATGTGGGAACTTGTTAAATATGCAGCTTCATAACACCAATTCTCACTTCTTTTCATCATTAAGTGAGGATGTCGTCAACTTGCATTTTTTAGCACATCCCTACAATAAATTTCACAAGATTGACTTAAAACACACATAATGGAAAACACGTTTATATGCAGAATGTTCCTTCCAGATTATATTTTTGCAGTATTCTTAAAATACCATGTTCAAATATGTCCTGGGAGCAGGCTATATGAAGAAAGTGTGGATAGAATGCTTGATTTAAAAAGGGATCTGAGGATTTGCAGGGGCGGATCCAGGATTTTTAAAAGGGGATGCGCAACTAAGGGTAATGTCAAGACAATGTGAAGCGAAATCAGTGTTTCCCAACCAGGGATAGGCGTACCCCTAGTGGTTTGCAAGGATATTGCAAGGGGTACATGAAAATATTTCCACATAGCAGAATTATTGCACCTAGTCTTCAAAAGTGGCTGAAGTAAGTTTCCGAAAACTGAGCATTTCAGCTGCTCCATTTTGTTCACAATGTGACACTTTGTGCAGATTCACTAGCGCATGTAGTCTCCATTCCAACATAGAAATAGGCTTAATAGATCTGACCCTTTGGATCAGGCCCATTGTCACGATATCCAATCAAGAATTTTCTTCAATAGCGTAACCAATGCAGGTGTTATATACAGGTATAAGATGAATTCTGTTGTATTGGAGGTGATGCCAAAAGGCTCAAGGGGTATAAATACTTTAGCAAGGCACTGTGGGTTACAGAGTCCTTCTAGGGAAATATAAAAGTGTGGTGACCACTGTTGTATGATGGTTAGTGACCTCATCGACCACCCTGACGTCTCCCAGCTCCTGCTCTATTGAATTCAGCTCCACACTCTTTAGTCCCCAAATTTTTTCCAAATGATTACATTTATAAAGATTAGCTTTTTTCCATAGTTGCTTGGATGGGGTGAAAAGATCACTTTAGCACGAGTTTGGTGAAGGAATACTTTTCAGTTCTTCCCCGTTGCTCTGCCTTTATTTTTCTTTTGTGCACAAAAAAATTCCCTCCTATTTCTGTTTTCTATCTCCCCCACGCAGTGAGGGAACATTTTGTATTCAGACAGTCATGTGCTCATCATGTTCTGTCAGCATTAGGGCAGTGTTTCATTGTGGGGTGGTCATGCTGTCATTTCACACTACACTGACCAGCCAGTAATTATTCTATTTACCAACTGTTCAGGGAAGGATTGGGAGAAGTACAAAATATGCTATTTAGCTAAAAATGCATAAAGAAATGTCTTTACTCAGTTCTGGAACTATAATCTTTACATATCCATCTGTCACTTTACGCTTCTTTTTGTCAGAAAGTGTTTTGTTACATATTCTAAATTAAATTTTCTTATTTTTACTTTTTATAAAAGCCATTTCTACTAGCACAAATTAATTAGAACTCCATTAATGCTCAGTTTGAAAGATATTTTTTTCTTAATCCCCATTAGCTCTGTCTGCAGTCCATGTACGCTAATAGTCCTGGCTAGCATTGTTTACAAGTATATTCATTTTCAGTTTGAGCAGCGTACCAAACTGAATTTGGGCTGATCTACACTGACTCTTTTTACTAAAGCTAAATTAAAATTTAGACCACACAGGCCTTAAATAAATGCACCAGTCGTGAGCAAGTAGGACTCCTAAGCTATGACCATCTTAGGTAAATATAGAAGGGTTTCCCTTTTATTTTATGTTTATAAATACTACTATAAAACATGAAATGTATAAAGAAAATACATATAACAAGCACAAATATCTTCTGGAGAGAAAAAAAACTAATTCTGCATCTATTTCTCTCTCAAACAGTGTCCTGCTGCATGTTGCCTCATTATCAGCATGTTCTTTTGGACACACATGAACTTCTGCGTCAGTATTTCTAGATGTTTTCCAAAAGAATCAATATTTTATAAAGTTAACTATGTGCAAAAAGAAGAAAAGTACTCCATTACTAGAAAAGCATTCAGAGAGCGCAGCCCTCTTCCAAACAGTGAATTTCCCCCCCATATTGTGACTTGCATCTATAACTAAAACTCTCACATGACACAGACTAAATCTGTGTGACTCTTAGGGGTATATCATGGAAATCTCAGGCGTTAATTAGTAGGGTTATCGGCTTTGTTTTTAGTTGGTTACTTAAAATTTGTGGCATTCATAGCCTGGTAACCATAGTTTCAGAGTTTAACCTTAAGAGTAATAAATGGTTTATATTCTGTTTTTTTGTTTTTAACACATTTAACACATTCCAAATCTTTGCATGTTTTCAGCCATGATTGTTTTAAAACCATTTTTTCATCTTGATCCCAATTTCTGCCCCAACTCTTCCACAAATATATATGGAGTTGGACCCATCAGAATTTTGCGTCTGATTTTGGGGAAACTATAAGAAGACATAAGAATATTTTTCTAGCCTTCTGACAGTCATCATTAATACATAGCAGCAACATAGGCAATGTCGCATAGCCTATGTGAGTGCGATCAGTTGGATTCACCATTTTAAAATGTAATAGTCATGTTTATCTTTTGAATAATCAGCTTTATGGGGATGAATACTGTGGAGCTGGGAAGCATGAGGTAGCACCTTACTGTATTTTAGTGATTAGTGAAATTACCTCTTGGCTAATATTACAAAAAGGGTCGTTGCTTTGTGTATTCTCAAGTGAAGGTACGTTACTTAATACAGAAACAACAGAAGACCGCCTCAATTATCTTTACAGGATGTTCATCAACACAAAGGTGATGAAAGCCTAAATGGAAAAAAGCAGAACAACTTTACTGTTTTCCTTTCAGCTTTTCTAATATCTGCTTTATGCCTTGCACCCTCTCCCTTTCTCACACACACCTTGAATGGACTACAAATGTTTTATAACAGAGGTCTTCAACGTTTTCCAGGCCAAGGACCCCCAAACTAATGGCGAGATGGCGTGGCGACCCCCTAATTATATATATTGCATGAAATTGTGTAACGTCAAACTGGTCCTATAGTCACTTTATTACATACGGAGTAATGAAAAACTAAATTGTTTTCGCCCTGGGATTATTAACGTATTTCTGATTCTGATTCCTCGTTGATGGGTCAGGTGCTTGAAAGAGCTCCTGTGTGTCGCTGAATGTGTGCATTGATGACTGAAAGACATCTTCTGCGCCATATATATCGGTCGGCAACAGTTTGGTGAATTCATGTTAATGTGTATTTAAAGACATTTCATATGTGGGAAAAATTGCAAAACTTTCGTGACCCCCATGCAGTACCTCTGTGGACCCCCTAGGGGTCGTGGACCCCCTGTTGAAGACCTCTGTTTTATAAGGTACATGGTCCTGTAAAATACATCCTTGATTAGTTTTACCTTTTTGACCTTATTTTCAATGCATTGCTGATATTCTTCATTGCTAATTGTGACTATTCTGTCAGTAATAGAAACTTGAAAAAGATTGTATAGTTTCCATCTGGTGCATAACAGGGCAGGTCCATTTAGGTCCTATTTGGTGTGTATTTCAGTGTGTCTTTGATATAAAAAATGGACAGAAAAAAACTTTTGAACCTCCTTCTGATTTTTTTTCTGCTGTTCTTTCTGTTCCTTTGTGTGTTTTTCATTGTATCAATCAGCACCTGTTAACAGTTCCTCGTGTGCAATCTAACTAACGGGTTGATGAGCTAAAAGAGAAATATATGGCCTAAATTTTGGCAAAGCTTTAGTGCAGATAAGAAACATCTCAGGTACTTTTTGGATCTGGATTTATGCCCCCAGGTTGTTTCCTCTCTTTCCGTATACTATGTGGTGTACTCCATCATATTATTGTACTCATATATAGAAATAGTGTGTACTGGACTTGCCAAAAGGCTTTTAGAAGAGGCTATCTGTTAGTTTTCCCTTCGGGTGTCCATGCTACACATACACCTTAAGCAGCACCTGACTGCAGAAATAGAACATTTTGGCAGGGCTTACCTTAAGATGTAGAAATCCATGAATCCTCTTAAAAAGCACTTTTAATCTTTTGGAGTTTACAAGGACAGGATCTAAGTGAACCTCAGGTGTCTATGTGAGGATTCATACCTGAGAATATGTGAATAGAAAAGTCATACCACTGCCTCACCGTTGCTCCTCACCTGCTACACTTTAATGTAAAAGTAAATTCACTTGTATATAAGCCATCCTGATTTTACATATGTCCATATAAACCTCTGTGCTACTACCTTGTATTTTTTTATTTTTATTTATTTTATTTCTTATTTTTATTTTGTTTTTCACAGTGTGCGATACATGTACACTTGCACCTTAATCCTTATTTATCTTGATATACTGTATATATATTGTTTATTCTTAATGCACCTTTTTCCTCCTTGTTTGCACCTTCTTTAATTACTATGCCAATATGTGACGAGTGAATTTCTCCACTGTGAGATCAATAAAGCTCATCTAATCTAATCTAATACCTATTGGCTCTGTTTTGGCCTGGTAGTTTCAAGTCTGTTTTTACAGAAGCTTATTTTATATTTATGTTTAAGTGGCTGTTTTTGTATGTGTATGAATAACATGTCCAATTAGGGAAATGGACGGTCAAGGATCCCTTCACTTTCTACTGCAACCAAATATATCTACTATTCTAAATTTAGATCTAATAGTCTGTCAGCTGCAATGGCCGACATCAACTAATCAACCAAAATAATGCTCTCTTCTCCCACATACTTATTTTGTTTTATTTAGCATAGTGTTTATTATTTATTTCAACATGATAGATCAGTTGAGAAATCACAGCCATTATCAAGACTACTAATGTCTACTAAAACTTTGAGCAGCATCAGTTTGAAATCTTATAGTTTAGCAAGCTAATTATCACCATTTCTTTTTACAAATGGGGCAATTGGATGAACAGGAAGGGCTTTTTTCCTTATGTCTATGAAAAAAACCAACAAAAGAAAAGAAAATGATGATTTAAAGGCATAAACCAGTGCAGACCTGTTGGTGCTGCGCAAAAGATAGATGGGTGGAACTCACTAATAAACTTCATAAAGGATTTAGAAGTAAACTGTTAATGTGCAAGGTGTACACCTCAAACTTAACACCCTACCAAAGTTTATTAGATCCGTACTACAAAGTGTGCCATGGAATAGTTTCTAAAAATGCACAGTGTAATAATGTTCTTACTATTAGACTTGCAAACATAACCATAACCCTAATAAAATCCTTAATATTAATTGCTGATTGTTATTGGTTTGTATATAATGGAGGTTAAGGTTGATATGTTTGAGTCTTGCCCATTTAAGATCTATATTTGCCCTACTATTCCACCAACAATTCCATTGAAATATTGCATTTTTAAGTTAAGGTTTCAGATAAAAAGATATATAATGAATAATTATTAACACTGATTAAAAACTTGCAAGAAAAATGGTAAGAAAACTAGTAAAAAGTGATGCGCTTATTCATTCTACTAGTAAAGATGCATAAAGGCTGTGTGACATTTGTGTCTAAGGCTATTGCTTTTTTATATTTTGTAAATGCTGTAAAGCTGTCAAAGCCATATTCTGAGCCATAAAGCTCTAAATGCTAAGCAGTAAGTAAAACTGTTTAAACAAAAAAGCAAGAAAGAGAAACTTTGTCTGAAATCAGAAAGCTAAAGATGAACACTGATAGAGGGTCCTTATCCTTCCCAACTTGAGTGAATTGTTCAACCACAAGTTTTCTTGATTGAGGAGTTATCAGCGATGAGACGTCACCCACAGTCACACGAACACACAGGCCCCTTATCTTGTTCCTGCCTTGTCACCTGTTTTAATGAAACACTGCCCTTATCCTTTTAAATCTTTATTTTCCTCCGTCCCCACAAAGCGAGACTGGTAGGGATCAATCAGGCTGACTTACTGAGTGCAAATTTTTATCAATCAATTCCATCTGTTTTTAGCATTTCATCAGTTAGTGTAGAAAGATAGAAGCAGAGCTCTGTCTATCTGCAGCACATGGCTTCCATTGCCCCTGGATGTTAATCCAATTCAAGATAGAACTGTGTTTCTGCAGAGCTGAGATAAAATGTAGGTATGTAATATAAGAACTAAGGATTTAAGTTTGTGTCTTGACTTAGCCAAAGTTGGATAAATTATTCCTCTGACTTCCAAATTACTCTTTGTAGACTAATTTATTGGCTCTAATATCGCTTGATTGGTAAGTAACATCAATGTGAGCTAAACTTTGTTATGCTCAAAGCATTTTCACAAAAGCTTCACAAAGCCTCTTACAATACGAGATGCCTGCTCTGTCGTTTCCTTTGATCTCACCCCGACCATGACATCTTTGATCCTCTGTTCTCTTCCTTTTCATTCAGTGTGTTATTAAAAAGTAAAGGAGAATGCCACGGCTGCTAGTTTAAGGCAACCAAGATCTTTGTCATTAATAAGCATCCCCCCAGAACACAGAAACACAAACAATGCCATCTTAGACATGGAGAATAATAAAATGCTACGCCCATTCGATCTTTTCTTTTTCTTATTATTACTTTATTCCCCCATGTCATGCATCACGAAAACACAAGAGCTTGAGCTCTCTTCATAAAAAGCCACACACCGCCAAGGTGAGACGAAAAAATAATGAGAAACTTACGATTTCGTCCTAATCTTTCTTCCCTAACTCTGCACGCATCTTTTGCCGACCGTCACTTGGCAGAAAGTAATTTGCCAGTTGTTTTGCTTCTTTTTTTTCCGCAAAAGTTAGGAATCAAACTAGCTGGGGCGACTAATGTTTTTCTAATAAGAGCTCACCTTTTATTTCAGGCAAACGAGGGAGTTGGTGCAGATTAGTGGAGGCAATTTTCTGCTTGAGATTCCATTATTAAAACACTCCTGCTATCAGAAAGTTTCTTGTGTTAAATAGAAAAAAAGAATTACTTTTTTTTTTTCCTTCCTGAGTTTGGATTAATACCTTGAGGCTATTGTTGCTGTTATCTTGAATTCTTAGGAGTCATTCAGAACACAGACACGTTGTTAAGGTGCAAAGCCAAACATCAAATATTCCAGTGAAACTAAAGGGTAAATCTGGACATAAGTAATTGATTTCAACAATCTCTATCTCCAGATTAACACCCCTAATCCCTCATCTAGGTTTCACAAAGATTAGACCCGTTTGTTACCCAAAATAAATTATTTTCATTTGCATGTTGAGATGCGTTCAGTTGGAACATTATATCTATATAAAACCCATTACGTCTCACAGGAAAGATAAATGTTTTAAAATATTTTACTTACAGGAAAAGTCCGGCCATATTCAGAATTCAAACTTCTGAAGGACACTAAATATAAAATTATTACATACTGTTCAATAGATGATAAGTGTTTTTAATTAAGAGTGATTTCATTTGAATGTGCTTTACCGGAGACATCCGAGCCACCTACTGGTTTGTGACGTCACTGTACGGTGTCGGCTGTTGATCAAGTCCCAGGGCTGTATCTGGTGTTTGTCACAACGCGCTATTTTCCAAGTCGTCTTGAAAACATTCTTCTTCGAAATGTTAGCTACATATGACGTGTTTTTTCTCTGGCCAGAAGTTTGATGGCAATCCTCCCTCTTCAAGTTAGCAATCCAACGACGAACCTGTCCGTGTAGGATCATGAATCAGAAAGGTGGAATAACACTTTTTTTTTTTCATTTTTACCCGATGTCCAACATCCAACTGCCATGCACGTGGGCATTGTCAGTTTATAGATCTCGTGAATTTCAATGGTGAAGTCCTCTGGAAATCTTAAATAATTGTTGTTGATCGCAGATTTGTCTAGTAGTTCCAATTGATTTTGCCGATAAAACGAATGGTGCTGGGCTTACCGCACCATGATGTCACTGCTGGAAGATTTCAGGAGTGAGGTGTTACTATATTTGGCCGGTCCCAGAGACTCAACAAAATGTATTTTTTTATTTTATTTTACTGATTAACGCTACATTCATGAAATCATGGTAAACGTATTAGTTTTAATTATAGATAATGATCCATTGATAATTTCTTGCTGTACAGACTTTTCCTTTAAGATAAATATTAAGATGGGAAAGACACAAAGTGCTTTAAAAGAAACCAAATATGTAAATTGGGTTCAGTTCATTATTAGTTTCAATCATAAGTCGTTATTTTTTTTATATTTGCTAAATTAACTAATAAATGCAGAGACAGACACAATGGATGAGACGAATACATTACTATGGGTTTAAATGCAGGGATCTAAGTGCAACATTTGAAGGAGAAAAAGAACAGTATCATTTACATCCCAGTTTGTAATCCAGGGAGGGATCAGTGAAGGCTTTGACTCCTGCGTGACTCATTTTCAATGAGGAAATAGAGGCGAGTCTGTATCTTTTCTGTGTTGACTGAAGGCACAGGTTTGCTGCTCAATGTTGCCATCTCCTCAGAAAGGAATTTATCTGTTGGCTGCCTGAACTTCGCTGGAAGACATTACCTCATTTTTATATCTTGTCCTACTTTGATCCAAAGTTATCTTGGAAACTAATTTCAAGCAGGACATTAAGGGGGGAAAAACCTATATTAAATCAATAGAATTATTTCAAGTATTCAATTATATTTTACTTGAATGAAAACTACATAAATCAATCTTGTTATGTTATAAAAGTCAACTTAAAGACATTTAGAAGAGGCAAACACAGTGGATGAGGAGCTGTATGAATTAAATTCAGGGAGGGATCTTGTTTGTGTAGCAGTTTCAAAGGCAAAACAAACTGTACATTTACATCCTGTTTTTTAATCCGGGATCATTGGAAGTTTTGCACGTTTGACTCTTTCGGTGTGGAAAGTGAGGAGTTGGAAAGTCAGGTGGTTGGATGTTCTCATACATTTTGGTGCTAACACCTTATTTGGATTTGTGTGGATGTGCCTTATGTCTGATTTCATGAATGATGTGTTGTATTTTCCCTTTTAGTCACCTTAAATCTGTTAATTGCTTCATGCTTAACAGTTCCTTAATATTCAACATCTCTTCAGCATGCAATTTTCATAATTAATTACCAGCCTCATTCACATTCAAGTTCTTACATGATGATCAGTAATTCAATGGATGGGTGATCAGCAGTAAATTCAAAACTTACTTTGAAACATATTTTTAAAGAGGAAACTCTTTAACATAAACTACTGTTATAAACTTGTGTTTCATTTTTTTTATGTAGGCAGAGAACTTCCATGGCCTAGATGTAGAGGTTAGGCATGTTTGAAACTCCTGTCAGTCATCACTGTGTAGTACAGATCCCCAAATCACCTTATCAGTGACCTGACTTCCTGACTGGTGGGTAAATCCAAAGAAATGTTTGACTGCCTCCACTACATCAAGTGGCATTGCACCTTTATAATGAGGAAAAGGTAAACAGTAGACTCTGATTGTTGCCATGAACTACTGTTTGTCTATGCAAACTGCAGGGGTTATTCATCATTTAATTCATCACTGTCACATTTGGGCTCTTTCTCTCTCATAGGTGGCATTCACTTCCCTCTTCATGAATATTCCCACTACCACTGATTTGTTTAATCCTGTCGCTTTACCCTCCGCTGCACACGCAAGCATTCGCACCCACACATGCTAAGAATGCACAATAGACACACCACAGTCTTATTTGTATGCACAGCTTCTCACATGCATGCACACACATCCTGCACACACACATACTGTAGCGTGTATTTGCAATGAGCAGATAGCCCACTGGTGCGCACATTTGTTGTGCATTTCTCAGTGAAGGCAGGAACTTCTGAGCTCATTCATATGTGAAGGAGGCATGAATCTGTAATTGCTTTCTGGCATGCGGTGAGGACAGCTCTGAGGGTTGACTGGGTGTGAGTGTGCGTGCAATCATACAGGCCTGTGCATGACTGTGTGTGTGTGAATGTCAAGTGGTCATCTTCAATTCTACAATTGACATGATGAAACATGTGCCTCCTTATCGAATTAAACACTAATTCATTCCATCTCCCATCTTTTGCTCTTTGTATGCAGCTCGATAAAAATCCTCTGGTTAAATATTCAAGTTCACCATTCCTTTATGCAACACTGAGGCAACAGGTTAAGCAGTGGTCATGTTTTCATCTTGAATTTTTCTTTGGATTTTTAATGTTGATACTGGACTAAATAATTTTAAAATCTACTTAAACACATAATCTACAATAGAAAACATTTTAAACTCACATTGGGTATTTTTATTTGACAATGATTTGATCTGTGTGCATTAGGATATCAGGGACATTTTCTGTTGAAGGTTCCAAAGTAAGGATGTCTGAAGTGTTTTTATCTGCATTTTTGAATCCCTTATCAATGTTTGCACACTACATGCCATACTGATAAGTTTCCTAAATTGAAATCCATATTTATGGTTTAAACCTAAAATCAATTTTCTTAAAGTTGATTATTTTCCTTCCGGTAGCAACCGTTTCTGTGGTTTTGCACTAATGGAGGAGGCTTTCATTTTTATGAAGATTACCATCATTCACTTGGGAGGATTTCTTAATTAATTATACAAAAATATTTGAATCACTGTTGCTTTGTTCAATATTGAAATCAGGATTATTTATACGATTATTCGTGGAAATTAATACAACTATGCATTTAAAGCAGTGATAGCAATTATACCAATTAATAATGAATAAAACAAAGTTATTTGGACCAAATTAATTTAATAAATATTTAATGCATTAAACCACCACCAATGTATTTACATTCAGTAAGGTGAATTGCTTAAATTACAGTCATTTGCTGTATTATTTAATCCGACATTTACATTTTATGTGGTTGAATAGCGTCTTTATGTTGCCAGCTGGTGCATATTCCCCCAGGAGCAAATGATTCTCATCATGTGTTTTTGATCCATGTGCTGCTAGTCGCCAGTCATTTCCCTCCCTCCCACTAACGGTTTCTTACCTTTTCACTTTTAGTTGTTGCATGTCCAACGCATGCATTTTTCAATAAAATGGCGCCACCTAACATGAGATGCTCCTTCCTAGCCATACTGTAATTTGTTCTTTCCATGGCAATTCTAGAGATGCTGACTTTCTTTAGCCTTTCTTCCTTCATTATTTGCTAAGGCTTTTTGGAAAACATGAGACACATGGGTTTTGCCTTCATAAAGGAACTTGCGAGCCCATCAGATGGGAGACTAAATTAAAGTATACTGACTCTAGAACTTAGTTTTTTTTTAATACATTGTTTTTGTAATTATTTAAAGAAAAAATTGACATTAAATAGGGTTAACTGCTAGGTCAAATATGGTATTAACTATATAATCTGTTACTTGCTTATATGTTCAGCAGGATGAGATCCGATAAACTTACAGAATGCCAGTACAGCCTGTTTTTGATCGATGGTGTGCAGTGAGGTTAAACAAATAAATAATAAAACTCCAAATATTGGGGCTCGGCAGTTGGCCACTCACACTGAGCCTGGTTCTGCTGGAGGTTTCTTCCTGTTAAAAGGGAGTTTTTCCTCTCCACTGTTGCTAAAACATGCTTGGTGTGAGGGATTTCCTTCGAGTCAATGATTCGATGCAATCAACTGTTTTTTTTAGATAGAAAACTGAATCAATTTGACTGTATGATTTGGTTGAATTTTATCTGCAAAGTACCTTGAGATGATGTGTTGTGAATTGACGCTATATAAATAAACTGAATGAAATTTAATTATACTGAAATTGAATATGTTATGGTTTTCTTTTGCAGATTTTATTGTTTACATAAGTTGGTTCCAGAGAGCTGGAGGAACTTGATGTATTTGGTCATCTTGCTCTTTGACTTCCACATTCACAAATCCCAGACTTGCTAAAGCTGCTATTAAACAGTTTCTTCTCTAGCTCTATCTGTTGGGATTAAAAACTGTTATTCGATATAAAGATTTGTGGAAGCTAATTTTGGAGAATTGTAGGTTCTGTTATAGTTTGAAATTCAGTGTCGTTTGAAGTAATTTTGGTCAGCGTGCCCTAAGGTTGACACATCTAAGGGTTCTGCTTGCTTAGGCTGGTAAATCTTTATTTGTGCTGACTGTACGTCTGCATAGTGTATAATGATGTAAAGTAACATAGTTTTTGGTTCATTGCTTTGACAATTTTGTATCCCTCACATAAATTCTTATGCAGTGATGCTGACAATGTTAGATGACACTAACATTGTATGCACTGGAGACAACTTGGAGCAACTTTTGGCGCAAGTAACAATCGAAATGAACAAGTTAAAGAAATGGTTCAACAACAATAAATTATCATTAAATTTGAAAAAGACTAAACTAATGTTATTTGGTAAACGGAAAACTAATGTCCCGATCGAAATTATTATTGCTAATGTAAGTATAGAGAGGGTTAAACAAAATACTTTTTTGGGTGTGATTATAGATGAGACATTCTCCTGGAAAGATCACATTAATTATTTGCGCACAAAAGTTGCTAAATGTGTGGGAGTGATGAACAGAGCACGTCACTTCCTCAACCAAAGTGCATTGTTCCTTGTGTATCACTCACTTGTCATGTCGTATTTGAATTATTGTATCGAAGTTTGGGGAAACAATTTTAAGACCAATCTTCAGCCCCTGGTTACACTGCAAAAAAGAGCCATTCGAATTGTTCATAAAGTAAATTATTTACATCCCACAAATGTATTGTTTTTACAATCCTGCAATTTAAAATTGTTTGATCTTGTGAACTTAAGAACCGCTCAAATAATGTTCAGAGCATCAACTGGCTCTCTTCCAGAAAATCTGTTAAAACGCTTTCAGGAGCGGGACGCACTTCACACTTATAATCTTAGAGGGGAAAATCGATTATACCAACCAAAAGTAAGAACTACCTTAAAATCAATGTGCATCTCAAGTCATGGTATCACCCTCTGGAATAATTTAGCGGAGGAACACAAGTGTTGTGAAAATATAAACCGTTTCAAAATAATATTTAAGCGGGATGTCCTGAGAAAATACCTGGAAGAGAGTGAGTGATGTTCTATGAGGGTGGTGTGGTTTAGGGAGGGGGTTGCAGGGACGGGGAGCGTTGGGCCAGTGTGTTGTCTTGTATGCATGAGTGTGGATGAGTTGTTTGTCTTGTCTTTGTCTTTTCGTTTGCAGGAGTGTCCTTGGGATGAGCAGGAGGGGATTGGACATGTATAAGCTTTTGCTTCTTTCATCCCCTTTTCAAGCCATGCATGTATTGTTTGTCATTATATGTATTGTAAAATGTGTGCAGGTTTGAAATAAACTTTTTGAAATGAAAATATGGGGCAAATTTGGCATCATTATATTATTAAACGTGGGTCACTAAGATGGTGATCATATTGCCTAAACAGAATCAAGGGTACCATCCTGACTGTCATTAATAAGTTCAGCATTATATAATTTTATTTGTATTGGTTTATATAAATAGCCTTGGAAAAATACATTCATATCTCTTTAGTGGAAGGAATATAGTAAAACAAACAGAGCGTTTAAGAGGAATACTTTTAGCTTTTACACAAACTTCTCTGCGAAGGTCACAGAACTTTTAAAGGAGAGGAAAACCTGCATTCTGCAGACACTACAAGGCATAGTTGCATATGAAAGGGATGTCACTGTGTCTACCGGTAGCCTCAACCTGTCCTCGATCGAAGACGTGCATAGAATTCTCAAAGGGGAAAACAAAAGTCAACTCTGCCATTTCGTTTTAATAATATACCTCCTGTGTGGAAGAAATCTAGTTTATATAAGATATCTTTCTACGAAATCATGACCTATATTTTCACAATCTGAGGTTTATAAAACCAACAACAACAAAGAAGTCATTTATTTGTTATGTGTAAAGATATAAATTAAACCTTTTAACTCCATGGCAGTGCATTCCATCTTAAAACTTAGTTTAAAACAGATAAAATGAGAACAAGTTAAATCAAGTTCAGCACTGGACAGGGCCTGTGGTGACTACACAGCAGGGGCAGAAAAGGCGCCAGCCATTTCAGCACTGGACAGTACCACCCCAGGTTAAATCAGGTTCAGCACTGGAAAGGGTCTTTTTTTGCTTGCCCGGCGGGGGCCCCCAGTTTATTTTTTTTGGTTGGGGGTTTTTGGGGGGTTTGCCCTTCCTTCACCTTTTGAACCCGTTCCACCAATTTTTTTCCATTTTTTCGGATTTTACCCTTTTGCCTTTGGCCGGTCTTTCGGCCTTGCCCCTACTTCTTTCACCGGGCCCCTTCGGGGGTTCTTCGGTTTCGGCCTTGGAAGGGGCTTTTTTTGCTTGCCCGGAGTTGCAGACAAGGCGCCAGCCATTTCAGCACTGGACAGTACCACCCTAGGTTAAATCAGGTTCAGTACTGGACAGGGCCTGTTGTGACTGCACAGCAGGGGCAGACAAGGCGCCAGCCATTTCAGCACTGGACAGTACCACCCCAGGTTAATACCATGCACTATTAGAGCATATTATTAGGAATACCAATATTGCATTGACTATGCTGATTGTGTTTTAGCCTCAGTTTCCTTCCCATCATGAGATTCTCTCTGACCTGAAGGATCCAAGCTCCTAAGACCTGGATCAGAAAACTGCACCAGAGTGAAATATGTCTAAACTATGATTTTTCATGCAGGATGCTAATCCATTAAACCAGAGATAAATCAACTGACCTAACAATGCATCCAAGTAGAGACTTGCAATCTAAATTTGCACACATTGAAAAGTATAAGGCACTAAAAAGCAGACCAGTTCAAAGCAGCAATGTCTGCTTTGTGTTGCTGTGTAATGGATGTATATATGTGTCTGAATGCATTTATCCAAAACCTTCCCTTCGCAAAGTCTGCCCCAACAGCAGCTAAATTACCACGAGCAACAGAGCAATCAAGGATTACCCTGTTGTAGGATTAGCATTCAGTACCTGTGTGAAGGTTTTAGCCTGAATGTGTTCAGAGGTGGGGTTTGAATTGTGTGCTTTTGTTGCCATACACAAACTGAAGGTTCAAGTCAGATAGAAAATGTTTTTAAAAGTTTGACATTGACTACTAAGCTGCTTGCTCGATGCATAATTCATCTTTCTGCAGATTGAGCTTTCTTTTGAAGCTATCTTGTTCAACTGCCACTAAAACAAACTACAAACGGTCTCATTTTGAACATGTTCTTCACTGTTTTCTTTTGCTAGTTATTAATATCCACATATATGAGCTGGAAGTTGCTGGTGTTCCTGTCTTTCCACCTTCTAACTAGCTTAAAACTTTCAATCACCAGCTTGGGTTTGACTTATTTATTTATTTATTTATTTATTTTTTGATAAATGCTGTAACTTAGATGTTAAGTCTTCTTTATTCAAGCTTTTAAAGCTTCTTTACTTTTTTACACTTTTATTTTCTTACAAGACCCAAAGTTTTTTTTACTGGTTTTCTTCTTAGTATTGTCTGAGAGGACATACCATACATTAACAGCTCAGCTTTTATGACAATTTATTTAAATATTGTATGTCTTTCTTGAGCCATATCATTGACCTGTTGTTAGCCTTTTAAAGGTATAGAGGACAATATTTTATTTCTGGGTGGATCATCTAAATAATTGGTCCTACTAATTTTTTGTCATTCTGGGTATATGTTAACGTAAGGCCATCCTATGTGCTCTTCCCGTTAGCTATTTTTTTCTGCACATGCGCACTTTCAGGCTTATATCTGTGGTGAGCTACGCTTTCAGACAGTCATTGAAGCTCACCTTTCTCACCACAGTTCTTTGAAAATGGCTGAGGGTAGTAAGAGAAAAAAATTCTGCAAAGTGTATGAGAAGAAAAGAAATGCCTCAGAGGGGTTTGAGGGGAGAGCTCTCCCCGCAAAGCATTATGGGACTTGCTGTCACAGCTGCCCGCTGTCACCACTCCACATTGGAGGCTAATAACAAAGATGGCACAGGCACAGCGAGGTGGAGGAGGAGTTATGTTCCCAACGGGGAGTAAAATGTAGTGATCATCTTTCCCGAATGTTCAGTCCCCGCTCTATAGAGTGATTAAGGGATTTATGGGTTAAGGTGGAAGTTCGATAACAGTAAGCTTGTATGAGCTTTAAGAACAACAACTCTTAAACAGGGTTTGCACGAGGAGATATAGGCTCCTGCATGCTCTCACACACGTTTACCCGTTCCCTTTTAGGAGCAGGTACAGGGTTGTGCATGTGCATTTCTTTTAAGTCGAGAGAGCGGGTCATTTAAAAAATTTGCGAAAATCCTCCACAATACCTTTAAGAAGTTTTAAAAGTGGCATACAACAATTTTATGTGTCTGGAGTTTGTAAACCAAAGAGTTGGGGAAAAATGGGTTTGAAAAACGTCTGTTTTAGTTTTTCTTTAATGGGGAGGTATTAAAGGCCTCTGAAATATTTTTCTAAGTTTACACAGAACAACAGAGATTTGTACACATTAACAAATCCCTAATAAAGTATTCATTAGCAAATATGCTCTTGCTGGCTTTAAATTTGTAAGTTCTGCTCCATTGCTGTCAGTAAAAAGAGAAACATCTCCCCTGAACTAGACGTCATTACAGCATCACAGATAATCCATTTGTTAGAGTAAGTGAGGAATTTCATCTCATTGACCCTTCTCTCTGTGCTCTGCTTCCAGGCCCCGTCACAGTGAATCTCTGTGCACTGATCTGCAGGCTAAGGTGCTCGAATGCTACAGAGAAAACCCACAGCAGACCCTGCACTGCTCTAGCCTGGCCAAGCAGTATATGAACTGTGTTCAACAGGCAAAGCAGGTAAGGCATGGCTGAAGTGTGTACACACAACAACAACATTGATGGTACCCTCTTTTGATAACGGAAAATTCCTACAATGGTCACAGAAATCACATGAATCTGACAAAAGTTATAATGAATAAAGATTCCAGGAAAAAAAAAAATCAAATTTAAGTCAGACATTGCTTTTGAATCATGCTTCAACAGAATAATTTAAAAATAAATTCATTGAACAGACCTGGAAAGAAATGTTTGTACCCTGAAAAGACTGAAAATAATGTGCGCAAAGGGACATGTTAAATAAAGGTGTGCTACGAAGTCAAAAATCTGCAAAAAGTGAACACGTGATAAATAATGTTTGAAAGGAGCTGAAACATGCTGTCTGGAGAAAACTGAAGCAGTTTGCTCATGAGGAGTGGGCCAAATTAGCTGCTGAGAGGAGCAGAGTTCTGGATGACAGTTACAAGAATCATTGTGCAAAGGTTGTGCAACAAAATATGAGGTTAAAGGGTTCATTATTTTTGCCTGGGCCTGTTTCATGGGTTTATTTTTTAAATCATTCTGTTGAAGTGGTTGAAAAGCAATTTCTGTCTTTCAAGTGTTCATTTTATAGAATATTTATTTATTATTTCGTTAGTCAGATTGAAGTTATTTCTTTGAACATTGTGGGTTTTTCGTTTATTAAAAGGGTTGTATGCAGGGATGTGTATATGTGGGTTGAAATGGAAAAAGTGTTGTTTTCTTTACAGCATAAAAATACAAAGAACCTTAAATTCTTCGATTAAATACTTTATTTAGAAATGTTGCTAAAAATGAGACATGCTTTCTATTTGGAAGCTCACATCATACCCAGTGTACAAAAAAAGTAATTTTTGCATTCAGGGTTTTGCTTTGGTGTCGCAAACATTGTTGAAACCCCACGCTTATCTAAAAAGTGTTTCATGTACCGGTACTCAATTTCTAAATCAAAAAGCAATTTTGAATGGATTAATTTGCACATTATTATCACTCCAGAATGTCTTTATGCAGCTTCAAAGTAGTAAAATGCTGAGAGGAACAATTGAAAAGAAGCACAGGCTCAGAATAAAAGCAATCAGTGGTTTTATGTTGTTTTAACAGCGTTGTTAGCAGTAGGATGCTGCTCCGTTTGGAAATGTTTTAAATATATTCTTTCAGATGACTTAACTGTTGGGTTTTTACTATATCAATTGAGTCAAACACTTTAAAAAATATCAGCAACATGAAATTGACAGAATAGATGAAAACCGACTGTCAACCGACTGATTAAAATGATAAAATCAGTTCTTCCTGCAGAAAGAATAATCATAGTTGTATATATATGCATCAAAAAGGGACTCTCATATATTATTATATTCCATTAATTAATTAATAAAAACATTTGTTTACATTGTTTTATAATGCTGGATAGAAGTTTGTATAACTTTTATTTTGGAAACTTGTGCCCAAATCCCTGAAATTTCAGGGAACATCGAGCCGCTGCCTTTTTGACATTATGGCTTTTTCTCTGTTAGAAAAACAATCGTGACCCTGACATTTTATCGCCGACATCTTCTCTGTCTACCCTTTCTTTATAGGGATAATCTAACAGAGATTAAATCTTTCATTTTAAAGACTGGCCTGCACCAGTGGTTTGAAGATGGTGGCTTTTTGGGTTGACCTTTGAGACTTTTGAAGGTTTTATTTTTTTTTCATCCAATCTTCAACTTTGAACAACTCATAAATGTTTCTAGAAATAAGATTTAAACCTGTAAGTCTGGAAGATTTCACATTAAAGTGCCTCTATCTCCACCCAGTCTGTTATCAGATATTATCATCCAGTTTTTGCCCGACACACACTGAGTAGAAAACATTTTATAGCTAAAGGGAACTTTTTATTTTTTTATTTCCTGATTTCCTTTTTTCCCCCTTGTGAACAGAGTACTTTTAATAATTGCTTTCCAGATTTGATCTTGTTACCAATGTCTTGGTTTGCCAAAGTTTCAAACTAATAAAGATATTTTATCTTGTTGTTTACTACTGACACTGTTTAAAACCCTTTTAATGATGCAAGAGAATTTGGTAGAATGATCAGCTTAAAAAAAACAGGCTATTCAGTATGTTTTATACAATGATATTAAGAACATCAAAGATCAACATCAGGTCCAAAGTCATTTTCTGGTGTCATAGTAACTTTTTATTTTTTTTTTCTTCCTGCAAAATCTGGTTGGCCAGCTTAAAACCAACCTGCAACACCTCCATGCCATGCCTAGTGGTGCAGAAATGAATTAAAAGGGCTGATCAGGGCTTTATTGAATACTTTACAGGATATAGACTGAGTTTTCTTTTTTAAATCAGTATCAACATAAATGCATAAATTACGTCTCTCTGTGTAGTGAATTAAATTACTGAATTACATTTTATGAATTTAAATAGAGAAAGAAGTTTTACATGTCATTGATTTTCCAAAGATGTTTAGGAAAAAGCGGTGCATTAATGCTGGAATCTCGAAAAAATAGCAGGAGTAAAATAACTATGCTTGGACTCCCAGCTTTCAGCCTGCTAGTGATGACTGCCTGCAGCATAAACAGTAAGATACACTGATGGAGGATCTGTATCAGTTGAAAACAAAATATATTTCTTCTTCAAATGTAACCAAGACGAACCTCAACCTGTGATAAATATAATGTGTTTGTCTTATTATGTCATTGTGGCTACAGTTTTATATTACTAATATTCTTTATGGAATATCTCCATAATTATTCAGTGTTTAGATGTAGGTGTAATGCATGTGTGGTTAGCTCTATGCCCATTGGCAGTCCCATTGGTTGGATACCTTTGAGCATAATATAAATGTATGTTTGCAGCTGCTCACAAGGTTTTTTCTTTCCTGTACAAGTTGTTACTCTTGCAATATACAAGATAACTTAGGTGTCTATGTTGGGCCTGTTTGATTGGTGGATTCGGTTTTATTTTATATTGAAATGTAGAATCTGTGTCATTCATGATGGAAAAGTATGATGAGCGGAAAGCCCTTCAACATCTCTGACATATTCTACCCCGTTTACGCTGGAAGTAAAGAGGTCAACAGACTCATGTTTACTTTTAAAAGACTGTCATCTCTGCTGAGATTGGACTTAATGCTTTTTTAAATAGGTCAGAAGTCACAAGGCGTGAGCATCCCCGCTCTGAGCCAATGTGCTGCTCCAGCGATTATGCATGTTGTTACAGGCCTCAATCTGACGTGTCTGTGTTTGTGCATCATGATTGAGGACGTTGTATTGGTTTCATGGGTTAAAATGATTGTGTCTGTGGGAAATGTAGTTTCAATCAGAAATGGTTTTTATTTGCTGCTTTAGAAAAAATATTTTTTATATATTTTAAGTTACCAGGTAACCAAGATATAGTTTTTCATTAATCAAGTACAGTACATGGTGCTTTGATAGTATGACTGCTTTTAAAATAAAAACGACACATCCAGAGAGATGGGCTTGAGATATCTTATAAAAAAATTTATAGATGAGAAATTTTGAGTCCTCTGTGGACATATTGACAGTGTGAGGTCTAGTTTGCCTGCTTATTAATAGATCTGATACATGTCTCTGGGAGGGGCTTTGAAACCTCAGTTTCCCCGAAAGAATTTCAGTTTGTGCTGCAGGTGCTTCAGGTTAACCTGAGGGCAACCTAGATATCATTTCAACAGATCGAAACTTCATGGACAACTTTATTTATTTTTGTAATTAAATTAGGAGGGAAATCTGCTGAATATATAGATTTATTAGAAACAGATGATATATTGAAACTACAATCTCTACAATCTCACTTGAGATTTCTTCATTTTTCCCTCATATGGGACCACTTTTTAAAACGACTAGAACAACTTCACCTGCTTCACAGCTGATTTATTTAACTTTTTTTTGTTGATGCAGGGAGAGGCTGATATGCAGTGTTTTCAACATTGGCGACCTTCAATTAGTGCAAGAATTTTCGATCTGCCTGACTTTCAGCGTCATGTAGTGTACAGGGGATAACGAGGTGCGATCAGCCTCTCACGACCACCTCCCGATCAGGAATCGGGAGAAAATATAAAAAAGGATTTTTCAGTCAATTGTCGTGGACAAATTGCTCGATGCGCAAACAGGGCCTCATCGTCGTCTTCTTCCTCTCAGATATACACACAGAAGTATGATTGGGGTGCGAGTGAAATGGA
The DNA here is from genome assembly GCF_000732505.1 of Cyprinodon variegatus. Lineage (NCBI taxonomy): Eukaryota > Metazoa > Chordata > Actinopteri > Cyprinodontiformes > Cyprinodontidae > Cyprinodon > Cyprinodon variegatus. Next base: position 516,811 of record NW_015150937.1, on the reverse strand, counting down.
GTTCTTTGTGTAAAATTGACAGACCGTAGTAGCCATGTTTGCTCAGCCATGTCTTTGTCCAAATACATCGCTGCCTTTTCTTCTTAGGGCTTTTCAGCACGAAATTACACAAATTGCGAAGGCAGCGGGTTTCACTCTAGCGAACTTCATATTCCTCTTCTACTGGTGTGGCTTCTGGATAGACGAGTCCAAGTTGCGCCATCTCACTGCGGACCGGAGTCCAACGTGGTTTTTAGACGTATAGTGTGAGCAGGTATATTGCATCAGGGCGTCGTGCTGCACAGTATGAGAACAGACATCGTGAGCTGTGGACTCACACTGTACGACGAAACCTTGCGGTTTTATCGTACAGTGTGAGCTGTAGCTTCCTGCAACGATTGAAAAAACTAATCGCACAGTGTATGCCCGGCTTTACAGTGGATGACTTTTTAGGTGGTAGAATAAATTTGTACTGTTACCTTTTGCAGCAATGGTTTTGCGGCACGTCTTACAAATTAGCGTCTTTTGTTCGACGCCCTCGGTGTGAAAATCAAACCTCTGCCATATATTGCTTAGCTTAACACCTGCTCTCACCATATTTCATTTGCCGGTTGTTTAGTGTGCCTTCTGCACAGAAAATAATCTTGTGTGGTTGAGGGATTTTGATGCATTCAAAGTGTGTGGGGAAAATAAAACTCAGTGAAATAGATCCAGATGGCTTAATGTCACCATGTGAATTTGTACTCCATGGTTGTGATAGTCATTTTGAGTATTGTGCGTGGGGAAACTTGAGATACGTCGAGTATATTTGATATATCGGTCACCCCTACCTTCAGCTCTTTTCCCTTATTGGCTCTGGTGCCTCATGTTAAACTTGTTGATACTGCAGTTTCTCTTTTTTGGTCAGGCCCGTTTGTGGGGAAATAGCAGCAATATAAGGTTCCATGTCCTGGTGATTCATATTAGCATCAAAATCATTACCCTCACCAAGGAGGTTCTGTTTTTAGGAGAGTTTTTTGTCATTTGCAATGATCCAGATCATAATCTGGATACAGGAATTTTTGAAAAGATTCCCTAACAATGTGAGATAGGGATATTTGGTGAAACAAGCAGTTCCCCACTCAACCAGAGGGTGGTAGCAGTGACTATTAACCGCCTCAGCATTGGACTCTGGAATTTTTTTTACTAAAGACAAAAATAAGAAAAGGGAACATTGTTGTTTTGTTAGCAGGATCCGTTGAAAACTTACGAACGTATCGAAACAAACCCCGTGATATTTTAAAACTTTTTTTTTTCTTTTCTTGTAAACTGCAAAAAGAGAAATAAATTAATTTTCATGAAATGAACAAACAGAGAGAGAGGTCAAGTTTCAAGAAAACCAACAAGCTAAATAAACCAGCTTCTTTTCTGGTCGAAAACACAGCCTTTGATGTAGTAATTTCAGCTTTTTACAAAAATAACATGACTTTTCATGAAGCTGCCAAGCTTTTAGGCTGCTGAAAACCTCCCGACAGCTTAAAAGCTCCATTCTTCTGTTATCTCTGTGTGTTTGTATGGATTTTCTAAAGCAGATGTGTTCTTCTTTGTGATAAATGGAGAAAGCTGTATTCTTCTGACAAATGTAATTATTTTCTGCAGTTGATACATTACAGCATTTTTTTATGGTAGCTCGGTGGATAAAAAAAAAAAATAGTAGTTGCCGTTTCCTTTTTTCTACAGGCAGTCTGACGTGATGTTTCCCTGAGTTTAAAGCTCTATCTTTATATGTGGTTGGTTGCTTTTTTGGGTTGTATATTTTTTACTTGTTTTCTTTCCCTCTGTGCTCACAACTACGATGAGCTTCATGTAAGCTCTATCATATATCTTCCATCAGTCTATGTTTGTCAATCATTCTGCCAATAAAACTAGCAGCCAACTTATCTTTTTCTCCCCTTTCCAAAGTTTTGATCTTACCATCACTTGAATATCTATCTCCCTCTTTCTGGCGACTTTTGAAGCCTCCCCACTTCACTATCTGCAGTGGCGCAGCTTTCCTTACATGTCACTCACAAGTTGTTTTATGTTTGCTAATTTATTCGTGCACACACTATCGCACTTTTCTCGCACACTCTCCCCTTTACCATCTGTTAAAGACAGTTCAGGGTACGGCCTTTCACCCGCTCTCAGCTATCCTGTCCTGTCCATCTTCTGCTGGGGTCTGGCCTGTTGTCATGCATGCTTTTGGGTCTGCTTGTTGCCATACAAATTGTTGTGTGAATTATATAGACTAAATTACTGTCACCACCTCAATGTCCTCTCTTTAAAATTTGTGCTTTCATTTTATATCAAACCTAATAATTAACTCAATGTTACGACACTATACATTTAAGCTAACATATGTCACATATATCCAAAAGTTAGTCATGTATTTATTGTTGTAATATTAACCCCCCCGACTCATCTTTATTTATTGCAAGCTTTTCTCATATCGGGATCATTTTATAGCTTAGTGTAATGCAGCTACAAGCCTTTTATGTGCTTATAAGAAATGTGATTTGTATTGTTTTTAAGTGAAACATTTCTGTGCTTACAGAAGTTTACAAATATTTGTATCGTTAAGATTTAAATATTTGCAAAGTTGTCAAATTTATTTTGATTATGTTTCATCTGATATTTTTTATTTACTTCTATTCAGCCATTCAGACTCAGTACTTTGTTGAAGCATCTTTTTCTTTTAGTTAGAGCTTTCAGTTTTCAAGGTTTGTCAATGATTCTTTTTTTTTTTTTTTTTTTGCAGATGTGTTTAATGGTGAATTGAATTATAATGTAAAACACATTAGATCAAAATAGATAACTGTTTTTTTGTTTTGGCTCACTGTCCTGCCACAGTAGGACGTGATCGGCCCCAAGTTTTCTGTTACACCTGACATTTGATTTTAACCGAGTAAAACTCATCCTATGTTGCTATAATGTCTCAATGAACTTATGCCCTTTCTCTAGTAGAAAAACATGAACCGTTTTATTTATACTTAGATTAGATGACCTACCAGTGGACTCTGTTAATTAGGGGATTTCAAAAAAGCAGTTTTTTCATGTTATTTGAGGCTGCTAAACAAAATGCATGGGATTATACAGAACCTAATGCACATTTTGAGCATGTGGTCATGCAAATGTTGACTCGTATTTTGTAAATGAGGGATAGGCAATTATATGGAATGGTATATTAATGAATGCAATTCTTACTGTATCTTATGCTAGGAATTTATTACTTTGCAAACATCTTTTCAATTGTATAGAACAGAACAGATGCACCACTTAATTTAGCTTGTGTATTGCAACCTATTTGGCAATGGTTAGGTTTTAGATTTAGTTTTTCTTTGAGTGTGTGACCGCATGCAGAGGTGTGTGTGTATATAGCTAAAAGGGGCCCTAATCAATTTTTAGCTATTTTCTGTCATTATTATCATTATCGCAGTCAATACCTCAAAATAGCATGATAAAATTGTAGGACTTTATTATGTAGCCTAAAAGACACAGGGGTCAGTAAAGGAGGTTTATGGTGGTGTGATTTATCATAGAACTATGATCTAAAACAGGCAACATATTCTGGTCCCACTCCACCATTTAAGGCTGCTCTGCTTTACTCTGCAATGCATGCACCGACTACTAATGTTTTTGCCGTGCTACGTAATACCGTCAGCAGAGGGTAACTATTTTAAAGAAAAACACTTCTGCAGCATCACCCCTCATGCAGTACTTGACCTACCTGAACCTGAGGGCCTCCTGCAGAAGATGTTTGTTTTTGTGCTTGCCCCTGAGATATCAGGTGAAGTGTCTCAGTTTCAGACTTCATTACTCAGGTTTGTTGAGCACTGCAAACAGAAGGATTGTGTATCCACCATTATGCTCATTATTGTAGACCTAATCCAAATGTTTTCAAATGATGTCTATTGATGGTTTTGCATAGAAAGCTTTAAAAAATGTTTGTATTTTTTTTTCTATATTTTGTTTAAGATATTCAAGTTATTAGTTCATTTATGTAATCAATTAATTATTAGTAGTTAGATGAAGTGAATTTTAAATATATTGAAAAATAAAACTTTGGATTAACGGAAGCATTGTTTTAATTAACTATTAAGGAGAGTCTCCACTTCAAGATTTTTCTAATCGAGTGAAAGAAAAAAAATAGCAATTAGAGAAATTACTGAAGTAAAGGGAAAAAGGAATTTGGTAAACAGACCTATTAAATAATAAGTAGCTGTCTTACTATTTGAAATGATTGTGTATGTATGATAGAACAGGGTGGCTGCCTCCTTTAGTAATATAGGCCTTTTAGTGTATTTTGCCTTGACCTCCCTGTCTAGAAGTCTAAGCAGATACAAGTAACATTAAAACAATAAAGAATATGTGAAAAAAAAAAAAGAAATAAACTTTTATGCAAGTTAGGTTAATAAATGCTTGTTCAGTATTCAGCAAAGTTACTCACAGAGTAAAGGAGCTTTAATTTTAGTTAAGTTTAGATACTTAATAAAATGTTACCTCTGTAAAACTAAAAATTACGGTGATGAAAAAACTTCTAGAAGTAATTTTTGTCCAAAAGTTTACTTAATTAAAAAATGTACCTGATCCCCATCCACCTCTGCTGTTTAGTTGATTGATCAAAGAATATTTTGCAGATGCTTAAAGAAACAAAAAGACGTTGACTAGTGTCCATCTTCTGATGATCTCTCTAGAATCCAATTTAGTTTTTATCAGTGAATGCACCCCACTCATTTTTGCATACTTGGGGTGAAAAAATCATGGCCCATGATGTCAATAGCTTTAAGAACAAGTTAAAGAGTATGGGGGTCGGGGCTTACTACTTTTCCTGTTTTGTAATCCAAGCAGAATCATTGGCAGCTTTGCTCATGTGTTAAACATAAGCTGGGGGAAAACGGAGCAGGTCTTCTCTGTGCTCTGACTGCATGCTGGGCTTTCAGGACAAAGGAGCTGTCTGTGCCTTAGGGCTGGACAATATTTCAATATCAACATATATCGCAGTATGATTTCATTCAGTATCAGTGATATGACTTCAAAACACATTTCTGATATTTCACTATACTTTATAGTCTATTATGCATTCATTTGTCGTTGACGTTTGTGTAGTTTTTAGTTGTCTTTTGTTTTTAAAACCAAAATTTCTAAAAAAAAAAAAAAAAATAGCAAAATACCTAATGGTTGTTAAGATGTACCTTTAACTGAAGGGATCCTTAATAAAATTCCTGCACCTATAAATAATAAGACATGATTGAACAGGATTATAGTTCAAGAAAAGTCCCACTCCGGCATTAAGTGTAATTATGAGGGAATCCATTGTGGCTCTCATGCTGAGTGAAACCTCTTTCACTTTGATCAAATATTTTTTGAGCCGCTGTCAGAGGTTTAGTTTCTGAAGACAAATAGTTTAAAGAAATGCTGCTGGTGTATGTGGGTGGCTGGGAAAGAAACACACAGGTCTGGACTGCGTGGGTTTGTGGATAGACCCTGCTGTGTTTGAGCTGCATTTCTCTCCTTTTTTCCTCTTATTCTCACCTCCATTAGTTGAGCCATGTGGTGTGAGTGTTTTTGTGTGTCAGAATCTGTGCATCTCGTGTGTCTGCGGAGTGGTATTCTACCCATTTTATAACGATTTAGCTGACATTTTCTCTTGCAGCTACATTTAACTCTAAAAACTTTTTTTTCTAAATCAACAACAGTATATTGTTAGTGCCATCCTAAGTGACACTCCATCTCTAACTAAAGGTTTACTCCATTACTGCTGAAAAAACAGGAGTTAAAGTAGTCATTGATATGCCTTTTTGCCAATAAATTACAGCCAGTTGGGCATTCTATGTAAACCTGTTAACATTTTGTACAGGTAAAAAAAAGATAAATTATTAGAATTGTTGTAATTTAGCCACTTCCATCTGGGGAAAAAGGTGTGAAATGATGACTGACTCTTTGTAGCTGGGATGAAGGAGAACTGTCAGTCAGCAAAGGAATGGATGGAGGCTGATAAAAGAAAGGAGCGTTAAAGGGAGGGAAGCTCTTGGATGCCTTTGAATCTGTGAACATTAATGGAAAACTGAGGTGGAAACAGGATGATAGAGGGAATATAAGCAAAATGAATAGAAATGCTATTCTGCAACTGGGAGTGATTGTGATTGTTTTCCTTGATAAAAGTGATTTCTCACTAGAAAACAATAATTAAAATAAACACCAGTTGTTAGTTATTTTTTAAATAAGTAATCCTTAATGTGTACAAACTGTAATAGTTTTTTTTTTATTTATTCTTTGTACATATTTAAAGGAAGATGCACTCCATAAACTACCTTAACAAACATATTCTTTCACTAAGACAAGTTAAATGCAAACAAAGTTACAGTAAAAAGTATTGTAATTTTATTAGATAATTGAAATTGTAATTTAGAATTTCTTTGCTTTTCATTGAAAAAAGTTTGGGCCATGAGTTGCCATAAATACAACCATTCAAAAAACAGCATAATAATTTCATTTGTTATATTTACATAAATAAATTCATAGCCTTGCTTCCAATGGCACGGGCGGTACAAAACGATAGTTTCATCTTTGTGAGTTTGTGTTGATATAGCCATAGGCGGACTCATGGGTTGTTTCGATTGAGCTTGAGACATGAACATCCAGCAAATGGGGCATTTTCTGTGTTTATGTTCACAGATGTTCTACAGTTTCATATATTGACAGCCAGCGACAAATCAATCATGTCTGTTCTCCTTTGCGTATTTGCTTCACACTCAGTAGCTCATTAGCTACGTGGTCAGAAGTTAGATAGCAAAAACAATAGTAAAATCCTGAAAAAAGTCAAAGATTGGCATGTTCTATTACTTTTTTTTGTTGTAAAATCCCATTCTTTTGCGCGATCGTTCACATTCCCAAATATAGGCAACTTGTATGTGATCTCCTGTGTGAACTGCAGTCATACATTTCAAGTGTCCTGAATGTGCAGTTGAGGATGCAATGATGTCACAAGAAGTGAGTGGGCTTTAAGTCTTTTCAAGAAGAACCAAAAGAAAGGCTGCTCTCTGCATTGCAAGACGCAGAATAGGGACCTTTGTTGAGTATTAACGATGTTCAGGTCGGACGAACTCAGATATGTATTAGATTTAGGACCACATAGCTAAGTGGCTTGGGTCACATTTGAAAAAAATTGGATCTGTGTTGTTCAGACTGTCATGAAAGTATCAGATACAGGTCGCATATGGGCAAAAAAATCGGATTTGGGTCACGCCAAACTGTTTAGTGAACATGAGCCTAAGTAACTTTTTCTTTCCTCAATGTATTCTCTTCTAAGTCGCTTTGATGGAGATCCAAGTATTAATGAAAGAATTTAGTGGTTTATCTTCTCCCCTACTAGCTTTGGTAAACAAAATCACACTTGCAAGTTTCTGTGCATCCCGACGTAAAGCCATTGGCTTCAGTAGCCATACAACCCGCACTGCGCTACCCACAGGTGGTTAATAAACATATTTTTATTTTGGAGATGTACGACATAGCAGGGCCATCAAAAAGCCAAAGAAAACCTTGGTCAGAAGAGGGAAGGAAGATAAAAGGACAATCAGTTCAGGACAGGGCTCGCTCATGACACCACAAACAAAAAAGGATGCAAAACTGATGCACACCTGCTCTTAAACATAAAGATACCATCTGCTAACCTCTGTTAGTGTTATTATTGTGACTTGTGAGTGATTGATTTTTAGCCTACAGCTATAAAACATGGACTAATAGGGAATGGTTAAAGTGGCTGGACAGCTCAAACAGGAAGCCTGGGTTGGTATCCCAGCTGGGGGAATGAACCTTCACGCTAATGCCTGCTTTGGGGAGTGGTGGTTTAGGGGTTAGGGCATTGCGCTTGGAATTCTGAGGTTCTGAGTTTGAGCCCCGCTCCCACGGACTGCCACTCTTGGTCCCTGAGCAAGACCCTTAACCAAACACTGTTTCCCGGGCACCGCACAATGGCAGCCCACTGCTCCCCAAGGGGATTGATTAAATGCAGAGAGTTAATTTCATTGCTCTGTACTTGTGACAGAGTAATGACAATAAAACGCTGGAAACGCTGGTTTACTTGATAGGCAGAATAACACTTAACTGATTTGTATAAACATTTTCAGCAAAAAGGCTGAACTCTTAACTTTCCAGACATTATTAGAGATATGCGTCTTCCACCTGTTTAGAAAGACAGAGCTGTAGCTGTTGGATTCGCAATTGGCAGTGTTTATGACAGGCTGTTTTCAAAAGGTCCTGTAGGGAGAGCACCACTTGAAAATTACTTAATGCTGTTTTGAATTTGTAATGATTAACTACAGTCTTGGAAAAAGAAATTAGACTTCATTTGTTTTTCTTTTCCTTCCCTGTAATCTTCAGGTAATATACCGAGAAAAAAATAAAAAAATTGAAGAAAAGGAAAGTTGTTTAGTTATAGACTTAGTTCAGTAAAAGTCTGAAAACAAAGAAAATTTTGAATTTGTAGAAAAAGAACAAAAATAAATAAAATAAATATGTGTTTGTATAAAGCTATCAACAATAGCAGGTGGTGAGTCCCGCTGTGAGCCTTGGACTGCCAGCTTCCTCTGATAAAACAGCCACTCTATTCGGCAGCCTGCTCCTCCACACAGGCACACACACTATAAATTGTGTTTACAATCATTTTTCTGTTGTTAATATTTTTATAATACTAGCATGCTTCCCTTCACTCATTATAGCTCCCCAGTGATTGCTATAAAAACATCTCTGTAAACCTCCGCTTGTTATTTTAATAAACTTATGCACATTTGCTGCCTCACATATTTCTCACTCTTTATGAGTTGCTCTTTGCTTGCGACCATTCCTCCTCTGCTTCACATCCATCATCTCCAAGGCGACCACGGCACGATGGCACAGGCCTCATAAAGAGCTGTTCTCTCTCATGTCTCGTCTTTCTGCCTTTCAACAGTCCTTCTCTCTGTCAAACCTTACGCTGCTCCATCAGTATCTAGCCACTTTTCTTATCCCTCCTGCTCCTCCCAAATGATTAAGAGCTCTAACATGTTATCGATTCCTTTCTGCTCTGTGTATCTTACCCTATTTGCTTCAGGGTAGTAATTCCAGGAAAACATCGCAGGAAACCTGCACTTTATTAAATTTGGGTTAATTTGATTGCTTTCTTTTGAGCCGTTTTAATATTATGATTCACATTTACTTTAGATTAAAAAAAAGGAAATATGTGCCTTACATCACTGACTCTTCCGAGGTTTCCTGCCCTAAAATGTAGTCATCGATCTGATCACTTTGAGGTGCTATAAACTTTAACTTGTAGCTCATTGTTGTGCAAAACATAGTGGATTTTGGCTAATAGGCCTTAATGTGAACTACTGTAACATACTTTTTCTCAGAAGAACTCGTACAAACTCATCTGCAAAAACTTTTAGCTTAGTTAGCTCTCATTTAAGGGAAGCTCAGACTGTTGTGAAGCGATTCTTTAGATCACATGACTTATTCAGTGATGTACCCGACCATCTCAGGTTATAGCTGGGTTTTTTTGAGAAGGACAACATTCAAGAAACATCAGTTTGCACCTCGAGCTGTATGTTGACCTGAAAAATCACTTAATTCATCTCAAATTAAGCGAATGCGTTGGATCAAAAGTTGTACAGGGTCGCTTTTATGGTATTAGTTAAAAACTTAGAAGAAATAAGTCATAAAAATTAAGGTTTTCAGTTTCAACATTTTTCATATTTTAGAGAAAATCCAGATTTTTTAGTGTCTGTCTTTCTGATCACTAGTGAGAACGGATAAAGAAAACCTTTGTTGATTACAAGCCAACAAATTATCCAAATCTTAGTTTATGCTGGTAGTTGTCCATACTAGAATATCCTAATCAGCAGCAATCAGTGATCCACAAAATAAATATGAACTGGAGCAAAAACAAAAGTAAACTACTGTTTGCGGTTAATTTGACCTTTTCAGGATTTGAAGGGACTGAATATCCTTTTTACTAACAACTTACACGCTGACTAATGTCTGCAGCTCAGTAAATGGCTTCCAACACAGCAAGGGTACTGATACTGATACTTAGACTTTTCTCTGCTGGACGAAACAGTAGGCTCAGATTCTGCTGTGAATAACTGTATGTGCACTCTTTCATGCTACTGACTTTTAAACTTGCTCTACTCTCTACTTTTTTTCCAAACATAGAAAGAACTCTGGATCATTGTTTCTGTGTTCTTTTAGTTTGTTTGCTAAGACTTCTCAAACCCCCAGCCTGGTTTTATTGGAGGTTTCCTCCTGTTAAAGGGAAGCTTTCCTATCTGCTATCCTCTCTGTGTATGCTCAGTGTGAGAGATTGCTGCAAAAGTAACTCGATAAAATTGACTGTCCACGCTTGCGACATGATGGTCAGGATGGGGGATTGCTGCAGGTCAGTGACTCGATTCAATCTGCTGGGTTTACTAAGATAGAAAACTTTTCGCTCAAATTAAAGATTAAACTTGAAATAAATGTGTCTATAAATTAATTTAAAAGACCCATGAGATAGTATCTATTGTAACCAGTGCTATAAAAGTCAGCTGTATGGAATTAAATGGCTTTTTGTTATTAAGCAGTTACAGCCCTTACCTGTATGAGTTCTGATCAGTCACGGCATCTCAGTCTCACCCTAGAGAAGCTAAAATCTGACTGTTGTTAGCACTGAGCAGAAATAACAGTTATTGATTCCTGGCTTGTCTATTATTTTTTGTTGTTTTTTCCACAGGGGAAACTGAGGGAGCCCAGTGTGTTTGTGAAACAAAGCTTCTTTATATTTGCTGTAGATATTTTTGTGTGTATGTGTGAGTCTGTGCTGTGTTTGCAGAGCGTTAGCTTATAGCTGTGGAAATGTAAACACACCCAGCATGTCCATGCTGTAGACTCAAGCTTTCATGCTGCTGACAGTTAGATCTGAACCTCGCCCTACAAACACAACATCTATCACTAATATAACATCCATCTACACCTCAAGCTGCTTTGCTAATTGGATGAAAGCTGGCAGGTGGCAGAAAAAAATGCCTCTGTGTGTGTCTGGGTAAATATCTCAGTATTCATTGGCCTGTTCTTGAGGTCATTATTAAAGTTGTCTGCTATAAAGGTCCTGTTTAATGCTTTTTATCCTTTCAAAGTCGGATATACATACAAGTATGATGAGATAATGTATTTAGAATTAAAGATTATGCATTTATCATACATTAATTGTTTTTTCCAAGCTGGAAGAAAGAAAATTGCCTTCATAGCAAAGCAGCCTCTCTGTGTGGGTGCCCCCATTTCATGACGTCACTGTATCACCCCACTTGTGAAGGCTGACTTCTTATAAAACACACAAAACACATTTTTAATGACTTAGACATTAGCTAAAAAAGAACAGTTGCTGTCACTGTGCAGATTAGATGCCAAAATAGTAAATTTATACAGCTCAGAATTGGACGAAATGCTGAGGTTTACTCAGACATACGTTAAAGTCAAGTGAAATACCCCTTTATACATAATTTTGAATCATTAGATGAATTGATATTGCATGACGTAAGCCCTTCAAGGTTTTTTAACATCTTAAATTTTAATTTAAACTAATTTACTGTATATGGCTATAGTTAAAGTATATTATATCATTACTATGATATTTTGAAAAAAATGAAAAATTATATAAAACAATAAGAGGTTAATATTCTAAATGTGTATAGATGTATTTACACTTTTAAATATAAATATATATATTTTTAGGAGAATAAAAAGTAGCCTTGCAAAAAGGGTTCTGCAATCTGAGTCTCTACATCCATGACTTCTATTCTACCATCTGATGAATTTAAACAAAAGCTCACATAATTCAAATTAATGAGGTACTTATGAGGTGATCGCCCTGGACACAGCAGCAATGTCAAAGCCTGGATGAGAGTATGACACGAGGCATGAAAGCTATGATAAAAAAAAAAGGGTTTATTCCATCTAAGATTGGTTTCTAAACCCTTCCCTTATACAAACATTAATTTTGTGTTTAAAAATTAAGATGAAGTTTTTTGTTTTTGCAATCTGAAGTCTGAAAAAACACAATTGATTGTCTTAGTTTTACTATTTTGTCAATTTTTTGCAATTAAATTATGAAAATATATATTTTGATAGGGAGAATGTTGTTAGTTTATCAAACTGTATATAACTCTTAAAGAAAAAAAACCTACTTAGAATTAAAATGTGATGTTAATACCGGACAAATTTACTAGCTCTTTAGAAATATTTTAGAGTAATGGAAGAACAACAAGCTAAAATACATTTTTAGATTTTTCTAAATTTTCTCCATTTTTTTTTTATTTTTTTACTTTTACCTATATGTATTCCATATTTTAGAAGGAAGTTGCCGAAAGCATCACAAAGAGATAGTAGAAGCACCAACGTTAGGGGCCAACCCTCTAAAGTTATAAAATGGAGTGATATTACTCCATTTACAAATTGTCATTATGCATATGACTACATTTTAAGAAATATTGCATGCATTTTATATCTTATTAATTAGAAAGCCTATCTACTTGTAGTCTGCAATGCCGTTCCTAACAGGCTTGCCAATTGTATTTTTAAAACCGCCTCAACATGTTTTTTTTTTTTCTTTGTAGTCCCATGCGGCAATAAGTCTGTGGGGTAGGGTAAGGGTGAGGAATAGTGCTGGATTACTCTGCTCCATACAACCAGAGAAACCTGTAGTAATTGCCATGCTTTTTTCACCTCTTATGAATTTTTCTTTTAGATTGTAGGGTTGGTTAGATGGGCTGCTCAGTGGCGCAGTGGGTAGCACTGCTCCCTTGCTGCAAGAAGGTTTTGGGCATTCGTCGGTTCCTCCGGGTACTCCGGCTTCCTCCCACAGTCCAAAAACATGACTGTTAGGTTAAATGGCTTCTCTAAATTGTCCTTAGGTGTGAGTGTGTGCGTGAATGGTTGTTTGTCCTGTGTGTCTCTGTGTTGCCCTGCGATGGATTGACGACCTGTCCAGGGTGTACCCCGCCTCTCACCCATTGACTGCTGGAGGTAGGCACCAGCATCCCTCGCAACCCCAATTGGGACAAGCGTGTCAGATAATGGATGGATGGATGGATTGGTTTAATGGATAATGATAGCACTTTTGAAACTGTCACTTTTTAAAAACTAAACACCTTGAAAACTATTAATGTGGCCATGTTTAATGCCTATACATACCCTAAGAAGTAATGCCCCCCCTCTACCAGGGCTTCAAAAATAAGGTCAATTTATCATTCACAAGAACTCAAATGCAGAACTCCTGTAAAGTCTTTACATGTCTCCCCCATTGCAGCACATTCACTTGATATTTTTGGGACATCAAACTTGAACAAATGTTCCTTTGAGAATAAGTGTCAAGAACAAACTGCAAACTCAAGACTAACAGTTCAGAATAATGTAATTTTGTTCCTGCACCCCGGGTAGAGAAGAATCTCATTTCCTTTTTTTGCATAGTATATATTGGCCTTTATGATGACCCAAGAAGTAACATTTTGATTTAGACACCAAAGAGATGTGTGTTCAAGGCATCAATAATCTAAGCTATTCCTGGGATGCATTGATACTAAAATGCTAATGCTGTAGCTTGGTGTACCTAAGCAGCAGCTGAAATTCAGTACGGACCTTGAGGTGAAATCTTTGTCTGCCCTCTGCTCTTGAGGTGTCTTGCGCAAAAAAAGCTTACCCTGTCTTTAAATTATCAAAGTGTGGATGGCAACAGTCCAAATTTGGACCTGGGGCACTGAATTGAGCTGTCTGCACTGTGGGGGGTGCCAGGGGTCAATTTAAAATTCACAGGCTACTTCATACACTATGCATTAGGCATAATATGTGGAAGTGCTGCAACACTTACAATCCTGCCCACACACAAACACACACACTTTTAGTGTTTGTACATAAACTCCTGCACGTATTAGCCAGTATCTTCACTCAGTGCGAGTGTTTATACACACATGCACACTAATTCTGTCCTCCTTTATGCCTTTGGACGTGAGTGGAACAGTAAAGCTAAAGCTCCTTGTCCCATTTGCCACTCATCTCCAATTCAAAGGCACAGCCTGCGATGCCCTCGGATGCACTTGGCAAGTGAACAGCTAACCTACCCACCAGCGTATCAGCCTGCCAGCCGGGCTCACAGGCACCTAGCATGCCAACTAGCCCACCCAGCAGCCACGAGCTAATGCTTCACTAACCCCATGTTGCCCTGTGTCTTTTCCTTCAACTGGGTGTTTGTTCATGTATTGACACATTGAGAGTTTAGTTGCCCTATGTTGCATAGTAAAAAGGCAGTCTGTAAGTCTTACTTTTCATCTACATATACATTCCTTTCTTGTGTTTATGAAAAAAGCAACTTCAGTGGTGCTGTGCTTAATGTCCTTGTTTAGTCTGATCAGAGTTTCGTTCCAAAAACAAAGCCTAGAGTAATTATTAAAGCATGTGAGTGTCTCATATATTCTTAATTGGGCAATTGCTAATTGCTTTAGCTACACACCATCAACATTGTGTTGTGTTTTTCCCTGTTGGATAGAGCAACACCATCTGCTGCCAGAAAAAGAAATTTAGATCAACCAAGATGTCTGCTAGGGAATGGGGATAATCTTAGATGACAGTTATTTTTTAAGGTCTTTGCCTTTCATTCTTATTTGTTTTATTCATGATTAGGCTTATTATCCAACAGTTCCCAAATGTTTCTGCTCTTGAGACTGTCACTGGTTGAGGCAGTGGCTGAGCCAGGGCATTCTCAAAGGGTTCGCTAGGCAGGGACCAATGTTCACTGAGGGGAGGCTAGAAGCATGTCAGTCAGTCTAAATTAACCAGATGCTACCAATAGGAAGATAAACGAGCACAACATCTGTATTTTCCAATAAAATCACTTAAGACAGACCAGAATTTAATGATGCCCGAGTTGATAAATGGACAACCATATTTATACAGCAGAGCTGTATAAATNAATCACTTAAGACAGACCAGAATTTAATGATGCCCGAGTTGATAAATGGACAACCATATTTATACAGCAGAGCTATACACATAACCCATTTCATGGTATATGCAGTTGTTCTCTGTTGACATAGAAGAATCCTATATGACCTGCGGAGCCACTTATCTTTCCTTTCTCTTCCATGAAAGACGAAAGCTAGCTATAAAAAGAGAATGAGTTATGCATTTTTTTGGTATTAGTGTAAATATGTGAATCACTGTGTATTTTTTGTCATTGTTTTTGTCAGTATATAAACCATAATTTGTCAAATTATTTAGGACATATTCCATCTGAAACAGTCACTGCTGCCATCCTCTGGTTTAGAAGGCAACTGCTTGTTCCACACGTGGTGAAATATATCCACATAGGATCAATAACTCACCTGGTGGGGTTGGCCAGTTATTGCCCCACCTTGGACAAATGGTGCTCGCTGCATTAACAGTTCAGATAGTTGGATGGATCAGCTTCAATGACTTCAACCTCCCCACCGACCGATCTAACTGGGAGCAGGCTATTTTAGCTTACTAGGAATAGTTTTGGGAAGGCTGGGGCTTTTTGGATAAAATGGGACGTGAAGTTAGCCTCCGGATTGGAGCTTCCAATTCGTTTAACGGGCTTTTCCACCTTTTTTTCTCACTACTTTCAGTCTCTATATTCCAATCAAGGGTCAAACTATGTTACCTCTTCTCTTAGAAAAAAACATAACTGTATGTTTGTCTTTATTCTGCAATGAAGATCTTTCATGTTGCAGTCTCTGCAATATGAGATAGTTTCCTGTATATATACACACATATACTTAGCCTACATTGAATGTAAATTTGCCTATATGATAAACTTCTCTAGAAAAATCATTAGCACAGACATTATCCTGGTAACATTGTCTCTAACACAATTGATCATAGTTTTTCAAACCAAATATGATGACATGTAGATCAGGGTAGGAAAGCACTGAGAAACTTTTTGATTTCAAAATGTAATTCCTCCATCTCTATTAGTCAGAGACCATAGACTTCTGGTTATTAAAGTGAACTTTCTCTTAAGGCTACAGTTATTCCCTTAGATTGTAGTAATACTGTTGGAGCTGTGCAGCAGTTCACCCCAGAAATAACAGGTCAAGCCAAAATTTATGAAGTGTAAAGCTGTTGTACCAATAAACCACTTCAGACCTTCCCTGCAGCTTGTGAGTCACTGAATTAGAACTTAAAGTGTGTTTTTCTTCCTCATTTTTTTTTCTCTAAATGTCGTATAAAAGCAGATGCTTTAGCTGCAGGCCAGAGATTTGGAGGGACACATTAAGAAAAAAAAAACTCAGACGTTACCTCTGTTCACATCACTGCATACAGTCTGCATGTGGTAACCTAACATCTTTCTATCTATTTAGTTTGATTAATGGTGATTTATTTATTTTTTCTTTAGCAGGTCAATATCTCCAATTTAATTGGTTAATATTTTTTTTTTTATCGTAACATTAGGAGTTATATCAAAATTTCAGACATGGAAAAATAATCTGTAAAAATCCTTATGTTTATCCATATTAGTTTATATTTTCTGCCATAGGTAAGTTGGAAATGTATTAAAATAATAAAAGTTTATTTGATTTGGCACTACTTACACAGTAAAGTGTTAAATCTATTAAATAAAAATTGTGTTAAAGGTAGTCAGAAAAAATATTATATTTCTCTTATTGCCCTGTTGTTAGTTTTTCTCTCTTTAAAGAAGCTCCTGACTAATGATCCATGTCTCCAGGGTGAAAAGGATAACCTCCTGCAGTGAAAGAAACTTCTACCAGTTAGAAATGTATTACAGTTTTAATTTATTTTTTTTATACTTTGCTGTGTGGAGCCTGAGCTGCTCTGTTTATGCATGAGGGACCGGATTTTTCCTGGTGCATCCTGGTTCCTGTTAGTTTCCCCTTTGCTTCCAGTAATGCAAATTCATAATTTGACAGTTTCTCTTCTTGTTCACCCACCCTCCCCTTTCCTTTTCCCTCTCCCTGTTTTTTTCTTTCTTTCAGAGCTCTTTGAAAAATCATGGCTGAGAAGTGCAAGAAAATCGGTAACAAGTGAAGCAGTGAAGAAACTAAGACACCACAATCATATCAAATCCGTCCATTTTTATTTCTGCTTCTCTATGTCTCTATACATTATTTGACCATTATGTATTAAACCATTTTTCGTTCACATTTTTCCCTGTTTGAACACCAAGTTGTGCCAGAGCTGTTTCTGCTTAAATAAATTCTCATAATCTGGTGGTGATGAGTTGTGTTTCTTTGTCTCCTGTTTGTTTTGTGCCTGTTAGCGAGACGCGAGTTGGCGGATGACTGTCTCTTGCCACAGCACACTAATATTTCTTCCACAAGTGAAAATGGGGTCATGTGTCCCCCTCTGACAGCTGTGGGAGCCTAGAGGCCTGATTTTCTGCCGTACTTGTGGTTTCATTAAGTGAGAAGAAGGGAGAGAAGAGTGAAGGAAATGAGGGATTAATGAAGTGGGGGACAGGGGAACAGTGAATGAATGTGTTTGTGTGTCTTCACCTTTCCTTTATACTGCATAATATTTTCCATCTGTTGTCTCCTACAAAGATCTATGTATACTTTAGTATTTAAAGAAAGTTAGAAAATATAGTTAATCATTGCTGTTAGGTCTGTATTTAATGAAACTCTTTCTAAATAAATCAGAAAAAAAATCTATGCACTTCTCTCTTTATTAAGAAAAATAGGCATAAGTATTTGTAAATGGCCAATATGCTGGACACGGCACATATTGTCCCTGCTGGCTGTGTTTCCATGGTGACAGCAGGGAATTTCTCCCAGCAATAAGGTGCAGAGGAACCTTCCAGATAACCCTAAAGGTCAGAAAATGGAGCTTCAACCTGCAGCAGTGCTCTGTACTTTACACACTTAACCCCCTCCCCACTGGAGAGGAAGAGCCCAGCTCAAGCGGAGATGCAATCCTGCTCCTATATGGACATGGTTGGGCACCCGAGGAATGGCGGAGGCTTGTTATCTGCACATACAGCTCCAGAATATCCATGGCCTTGTAGCACACCTACATGCCCCCTCCCTGGTGTGAGCAAACGTCCACACAGGAGGCTGTCGATTAGGACGCGCTCAGGTGAGTTTGTTAATGATAGCCAAGACGAATGATCCTTTGATTGCAGTTTAACTCCCACTTATCACCGCTGCATCGATCATTTCATCCAAAATGCCCCGGCTGAATCCATAATTGCTTGATTGCAGAAATGTAGCGAAATTAAAGATTTGAGAGATGAAACAGATTCTGGGGTTTCTGGCCTGCAAGAGTCTGAAGGCGAAAGCAGGTCCTAACTGAAATTTAAAAGGGTTTAAATAAAAATGTGAGAATAGTCTGATTTCTTTGATCAAAAGGATTAATGTGGCAATTATTCCTGAAATGTTATTACTTCTGCTGGTATTTGTGTCCCCATGGTAACCAAATTAGACTAAAATAACACCTGTAAACCCAACAGGAATAAAGAGATCACAAAATGCAAATCAAAACGCAGTTCTTCCACATACAGTAAATTTTAAAATTTTAAACTATTAACAAACAGGCTTTGTTTACTGATGGATGCAGATTTTTTATTGGTTTGCCAAAAATGTATAGTTTAAGGTAGACAAAGCTTTGGAGACTTGGAAATTAGGTCTGCACAAGACCCACAAATTAGCAGTATTTTCCTGAAAGGTTTTGTATTTATTTTTTATAAAAAAAAATTTTTAGGGTAACACTTAATTTAAGTCTGGTTTTAGGCAACATTTTTATATCCTCTACAAAAAATAAATATCATTTTAAAGCATATTATGAGCAGTTTCTTTTTTTTTATTATTAAATAAATTAAATACTTCTATTGATAAATTGTGCATAAACATTTCACTAAATAAATATCCCCATTAAATAAAACAAAATAAATATGTTAAGATGATTTTAGGTTAGAAGTAGGAATAGGAACACAGGCCCGCCTGTGACACATTTTTCGCTTTGAGAAAACAATCCTGAATGGAGAGAAAAGGCTTTTGAGCGAGAGACAGAAAATGCTTTGCAAGAGAAATGTTTTCTATCTGACTGCAAAAAAACAATATTTAATAGTAGAAATATATTTTGGGAGCTTTTTTCCCCTTGAAACAATTTTCCTAATGTTAATTTATCTTTCGTTCATTTTGTGAAAAATTTTCTCTCTCAACACTTTTTCTTTAGTCTCAAATGTGTAATTAAGTGTAAAAATTGTTCTGTCAAATATATTTATTTCACTTTTAAAATTATTTTCCATTTTCAGATAGTATTTTTCCTTGAATTTTATAGAAATACAAATATAACTTCAGCCAGACGGATAAAACTTCACCTCCATATTTGAGTCAGTATATTTAGTTTGCTAAGCAAACCTGTGCCTTTTTGTAACAGGACATGTGTCGAATCGCGCAGTGTTTTCGCAAGTACATTTCTAATCGCATCTAGTTAGCATAGTATACCAAAATTTCAGGAGGACGCATGGCTTGCCTAGTATGGCTGTCAAAAGGATAAAAAAAAAAAAAAAGTTTTTTTTTTTTTTTTTTTTTTTTTGTCACTGCTTGGAGACCATTTCAAAACTTTTAACACATTTGCTGGAAATAGGGTGGCCATTTCTATAGCACCAAAAAGGAGGACATTGTGCGGCATATCAATAAATTACTAAGGTGTACATAAGAATCGGGTAAAGTCACATTTATAGCACAATTAGTCACATTTATAGCACAATTCTTAGTAGTTTAAAGAGGATGCTTGTGTAGCTGAATAGAACAAAATATTAAAGA
>NW_015150937.1:486302-496457 GCF_000732505.1 Cyprinodon variegatus | reverse complement strand
CCCCCCGCTTCCTACGCCGCTGACTATGAGTAATATAAATCTAAGGGTTGGCTATATATTCCCTTTTATTTTTTATATTATTAGCAAATGGAAGAAGCTAAAAAAGTTACATCTCAGTGATCCTAAGAAAGGTGAGAAATCAGCCCAGAATGACATGGGAGGAGGTGGTCAATTACCATTTGGATGATCCAGAGGAGTTATTGGAGAAAGTCATGAGGTCAGATGAGATCAAAATATTTTGGATTGTAGTACCATCCCAAAAACACCATCCCTACTGTGAAGCATGGGGGTGGTAGCATCATGCTTTGGTGTTTTTTCTGCACTGTATTAAGGAGAGGATGACTGGGGCCATGTATTGCAAGATTTTGGGGAACAACATCCATCCCCCAGAGCATTGAAGATGTGTTGATGCTGGGTCTTCCAACATGACAATGACCCGAAGCGCACAGCCAGGATAACCAAGGAGTGGCTCTTTAAGAAGCATTTTAAGGTTCTGGTTTTGCCTAGCCAGTCTCCAGAACTAAACCCAATAGGCAATCTTTGGAGGGAGCTCAAACTCTTTGTTTCTCACTGACAGCCCAGAAACCTGACTGATCTAGAGAAGATCTATATGTAGGATTGGGCTAAAATCCCTCCTGCAGTGTGTGCAAACCTGGCAAAAAACTACAGGAAAATTTAACCTCTGTATTTGCAAATAAAGCCTACTATACCAAATATTAACATTGATTTGCTCAGCCGTTCAAACACTTATTTGCAGCTTTATCATACAAATAAAAATTTTAGAAATCATACATTGCATTTTCTGGATTTTTTTAGATTACGTGTCTCACAGTGGACATGTACCTACAATTATAATTTCAGACAACTCCGTGATTTCTAAGTGGGAGAACTTGCAAGATAGCAGGGTGTTTAAATACTTATATTCCTTATTGTATATACAGATGTCTTTCAAAACAAAAGCCTCTTCATGTCATAGATATCAATAACTGCTAAGCCTATTCATTTTGATTCGGTTTATTAATTTAGTCTCAAATTACATCAAATGAAATTTCAATGAACAAGACATACAGTTAATATCTAGTTAATGTCCAGAAATATAGAATCAGTTTCATCTAAGGACGGATTTAAATTTTGTTAAATACATGCAGCCACCCTCCAGCTTTCAGTAGGACACTGCAGCCAAATTTATTCAATAATGCCAGCCAGAAAAAGATCTCTATCTAAGGATGCTGGCCAACTGCACCGACTCATTGACTTGGCATTAATCCCTCCCCCTGACTGAGCCTGTGGCTACAATGAACGGTTGTTTTAATTGAGTTGTTAACTTTGCAGCAATCCCTCATCTTAAGCAAGCTTGTGGCAAAAGCAGAAAGGAATTATTCCTCTTTAGCATATAGAAACTCAAACCAGAACCTGCTCAGGGCGATTATCTGTTGCAGCCGAATCTGGATTTTCTCCCATTAAAGGCTGTATTTTTTAAATTAATATTTATTTAAGTGTTCCACATTTTTTTTTGTTCTTTAAATATTTCCAAACGAGCTTATTTTTGTTATTTTATAAGGAATTAAAATGTGAACTGTGGCAGATAGTCACTTATTCTCCATACAGCGAGAATAGTCTGGTTACAAAGGCATAGATTATTCTAATCTCTGTATACTTTGATGCCAATAACCAACCCATGCCTACATCAAACTCTAAACTTCATTTCCCAGCTGCTCTGACCAATCAAACACAGACACACATATTAAAGCCAGCGTCATATTAAAGGTTTCCGCCTGACTCTGATATCCTTCCTCTCTGCCTGACATTTCTTTACAAATACCAGCTTCTATTCATTCTGTTATTGCCTTCTCTCCCATTCAGCAATTCTCTGATTAAACAAGCTACTGAAGAGCCCAAGCACTGCTATCTGCCATTTGGCTTTTATTAGAAACCCATCCCCTTTAATTAAATACCTTGAATTACAGAAGTATCAGGGATATTCTGCAAATATATTGAATAAGAGAGAGCAATAGGTGAAAAAAAGGAAGAATAGGCTTTATGAGATGTTCTGAATGGGGCTTGTCACTGAAATAATATAAACACTATCTCTGAGTTGGCGTTGCGGGGGGGGGGGGTTTTTTATTTTTTTATTTTAAGGAAGCTGGATTTGTTAAATCTGATTGAGTCTCATCGCTGAACACAAGGCTCATCTGAGCCCCCATCCTCCCTCTCAGCCAGTTTCTTTCCAGCCCCACACCTCCAAGTGCCATGGCTTTTCTTTCTCTCTTTTTATTAATGTGGAAGATGTGGGATTGAGGTTGCTGTGGAAACCGGGCCGGCTTTGATTGGGGGAAACAGCTGCATGGTGCAAGGTTAGACGATGGTTAGACCGCTCTCAATGCGCCGCTATTGATTTCCACACAATTACTGGGCCCAAGTACAGCACGACATGTTGCTACACAGGGGGGATTGTGTTGTTTGTTTTCCTTTTTTTGTCTGCCAACATGCAAACTTTATTTGAGCTGTTAACTTAAGCTGCAGATAAGTTTGACTGTCAGTTGCAGAGACTGGTTTGGTATCTTAGCTTCTCGTCAACATCTTCCTTCGGTCATTCTGGATGTGGTGTTTGTCAGCTTTTCCTTCTAATCTAGCCGAACTTGTCGGGTTCTGACAAACTATTGCCATAATGGTGATGAGTTTAAGTCCCATACTTTCCTTGAATCTAAAAGTTTGTCACATATACCAGCTGTTCTCCCTGTAATGTGTCTAGTTTTCAACCCAGTCGCCCCACAGTGTTGTCGTCTCCTCAGTTCTTCCCTCTATTTTGCCTCAGCATACTTGGTATTGTTTATGTGAGAATGACACTGAGCCTAATTGGAGTTTGTGGGTCCATCACTGACAATCGTCACTCTTTCTGCACAGCACAAGGAGCTCTTTAGCTAATTGAATAGTCTTTTATTAAGCTGCATTAATGTAAGCTAGAACTGGTTGCTGGTGAATTAAATTAGACCCCCCATCACCACCACCACTAGCGCTAATAACTGCAATACGTACAAACGCATTAAGCTCAGTGAGGTGGCGTAATGAAAGGAACATGTAAAAGGAGGGAAATAAGACAAGGAAGGAAATGGATGAGAGGTTGAGAAGTATGCCTTTGTGGTTGCATTCACTGAATAGGGCCGTCTTTACAAGCTTCCAACTACACAGATTTTAAAAAATAAGCACTTTGTGAATTCTTTTAAATTTAATGTGGATTTTCTTTGATCCCACAGGGATGAAATTGTATTCAATAAGATCTACAATAAAGGGTGAGGTTAAGATTTACACATCAAATGTCAGATTTGGCATTAAAATGATCAAACATGGAAAAGTCAAACATAAAAAAATGCAAATACTGAAATTTTAAACATTGAAAAATCAAAACTCCCTTCAAAAAAGTTAAGTCTTATGACTATAATATCATTTATAGCTGCAGCGTTTGATCAATGAAAGATGTGATGTCAGCTACAATATCTCTACAAGCTGACACTGTTTTTGATTTGATTTAAATATAGGTAACCACTTAGCTTAACTTTAATCTAAGCTCCCTGGATTGCTTGTCGTTACATAGAGCCAGAAGATAACAATAACAGTATTAATACCCTTACTTGTGGTTGAGCAACAGCACTTGAACCAGAGCCATCCTATAGTTTATGGCAGGAAGTTGACGAGGAGTTTGTTCAAATCTTTATTGTTCAACTCTCAGTCAATCCTCCTTATAATGGCCGTTGGTTATTTTGATTATAAGTAATATGAGTTTATCATTTAGGCTATGTTTGCAGTTCTTTCCAGGGTGCATTTGGGAAGGGGAGCAAAAAAGCATTAAACAAAAAATTTAAGTTTAAATGTCAGCCGTGGCCTGAAACAGTTTTTATTCCTTAGAAATATGTCCTGCCAATGATGACCTAAGAAGGCGTCGCCTGTTTTGTGCTAAGTATAGGGAGACGTGCATTGTGTGGGACTCCACCCTAGTATTTCCTTTCTTCTGACTGTCTGCAGTGGAGGCAGAAAGGGAGGCTTCATCCCAGGTGCTAATCATGGGACAACCGTCAGCTCTAAGTGTTTTGAGGCTGAAGTCCTCCTTACCATTACCCTAATCTTTAGCTCCCTCCTTAGAAAGTCTACTAAATTCAGGTCAGGACTGGTGGGTTTGCTTCTCCAATTATTTCCTGTCACAAGAAGGGTATAGGATAGGGAAGTTATCCATAATTATCACATAAACTAGATTATTATCAAAGGTGATCTGGAGCTAAAGATCACAAATCTTCAAAAACGTAAGTAATCAGAGCAGACTGATCTTAGTTTCAGACCAATGGAAAGAAAAAATATTTTCAAAAGTCGCTCTTTTCCCTCTTTTTTCCCCATTTTTTCATTTATTTTCTTTTCTGTATTTAAAAAAAGTCAGGAATAAATGGAGAAGTACACATTTAGACTTTAGAACTTACCATTTGCTGAAGTATTGATAATAATAATGTTGTGGAGCCTTTGTTTCACAGACCGACTCTGCTGCAGCTTGTTTATCGTAGTGCTAAAGTGGGAGAATATATCGATGCTTAAATTCATTGTCTAATCCCAAATTTATTAACCATCTGGGGAAAAAAATGAAAAAGAATGATCCATCTTCATTTTTTCTAAAAGTTTCTGTTCTCCCTATGAATATCTTTCCCTCTTTCATCCTTACGTGTTTTTTATCCCAAGATTCTTTTAATTAAGATCCTTTATTGATAATTATAATCTTTACTGTTTCCTTTGATTGCATGCTGTAAATAGGTCCAATCAGTTACTACTTACAATGGTCATTATCTGCACCGAGAATAACTATTTTCTTTGTCATACTGTCCCCAAGGAAGAGCCTCTTTGTTCAATCTAGCCTTCAAAATGAGAAAATAAAGAATGGATGAGCTATACAGAGATAACCAGAGAGAGGAAGCTGCAGAGGACCTGGAGATAAACAGCTTGGGACGGACGGCCGAGCGACTCGGATGCCTCTGTCCTGCTTTACTTTACACTGGATGAATAAAGATTATATAAATGGAAAAGCGTGAAGCTGTAAATATCTGACCAATCCACATTTGATGACAAAGAGTAAGCAAAGGAACAAAGTAAATCGGTCAAGGTTAAGAGGAACCAAGTAGATGGGAAATGGAAATGGCAGAAGAAAGAAAGGTGGAAAAATAGAGTTGAAAGTCAGTAAGATAGTCTACTGAGGCTGATAGAGGCAGCCTAAAGAAGATGGCTCCCTTCTTTTTTGTATTATTATTTTACACTGGCGAAAAAAAAAAAAAAAAAACTCAGGATCCTCTAAAGTCATTACAGCCTAGCATGACCGGCTCAAAGGGCAACGCAGCTCCTTAACCCATCTCTGCACATAGCTTGGTGTGATTGAATAAAAGGATGTGCACAGACCCAATAGACAGATCATTCTTGTGTGCATGTGTGGGTGTTTCACCAAAACAGAGGCATATTGCTTAATCCTGCCCTAGTAACTAGTATTAGCCACCCGCCTTATCAGTCTTCTCACTTTCTCTACTCTGGTAGCTATTGTTCCTTCTCCCACTCTCACTGTGTCAGTCCTCTTATTACCACCAGTTCCAGGCAACACTTTTATAGTCTAATTCATTTGTGTTTAGAGACTGAAAAGTTATTTTGCACCAGCAGGGGAAGCTAACATGGATTCCGCATTTCACCATGTGGCTTCACAGAATTTAAAATGAGCTGTTTGATGAGATAAAGATTTTACACCTACAGTAATTATCTCACTAGGTAAGGTATTGATATTGAGTCATTATGCATAATATAGCATCAATACAACTGGAAATTAAGGGGGTCCATCATGTCTTTAGGAGGCAAACTTGGCACAAAAGGAGCAGCTTATGTAAGTTGGTTTGGGAACCTCAAGTTGTCGTCTTTGTTTTTGCAGATGATGTTATGTTGCCATCTTTAGGCTTTGACCTATGAATTGGAGTTGCTCTAAGTCTAATTCAAAGAGGCCAAAACACTTTTTAGCAGGAGAGTCTCTGAGGTGAGGAATGTTTAGGTATCTGTTACCCGGGTACCCAAATCTCACACTAGCAAAATAATAAAATAATGGATGGACCATATGCTAGAAACGTCAATTTTGGTCTCATGTGATCAAAGAAACTTCTCTTCCGTATTATTTTTTTAAAAATTGTTTTTCATACTGGCCAAAAAATAGCACCATGTGTCCAGAGCTCAGCTAATGCAGTTGGCAAACTATTAC
This sequence comes from Cyprinodon variegatus, assembly GCF_000732505.1. NCBI lineage: Eukaryota > Metazoa > Chordata > Actinopteri > Cyprinodontiformes > Cyprinodontidae > Cyprinodon > Cyprinodon variegatus. The sequence goes on along the minus strand of NW_015150937.1, from coordinate 490,195 downwards.
CATGGAGGTATTTTTGTGCCAATTGCAGAACCATGATAGTTGCTCAGGTGGTTCCAACTAATGACTTTGAGATGATGCATATCCGATAGTTTGGTCTGGTTTTTAAACTTGAGTTTTGCTAATGTGGATTTTCTCCAACTCCTTAAAACAATGGCCATTAAATGCATGGCAGATAAAAATAAAAGAAGACATAAATTCTTAAATAACGGATCTCAGGTTTTCTGATGTACTTGGAAAGAAAAAAAAAACTTGTACGTGTCATCAGCCAGTGAGAGAGCAATCCCTCAATGTGGTTTGTTAGCTTTTCTAATGTTTCTGATGAAAATTACTTAAGATGGACCTTTTGGTTCTCAGTAGTTGCTGAAATATTCTTTACTTTATGAAAAAAATAAATTAAAATAAAAGTGTGTCGAAGGTAAATACATTAAAATGGTCCTGATGTTTCTTTCATCATCAAAACAAAGCTGTTTCCATTAACTGTACGGATAGTTTTAGAAAAAAAAAAAAAAGACTTTTTAAAAACCTTTTAAATAAATAACAATGAGGACAAAGACTGCACTTGTCTTTAAGCACCCTGTCACATTAGGAGTGGTCAGACAGTTACACTTTCTGCACTGTTTAACAGGCTTCCAATATGCTCACTCTTCTTTCTTTATGCCCCTCACTGTGTGCCATCCATACACTCACACAGACACGGTGTCAATAATGGCTGGCTGCTGTTTGCACAGCGATCCTATCTTCTCAGATAGACGGAGAACTATCTGCTTTGTCTGTCACACAAAGAGAGGAAATGCAGTGCAAGTCCAAGTGGATCAGCATTCAACACAAACTCAAAACACATCAGACGCCTCTATCGGGATGTTCTCCAATAGACTTCTTATGTCAACACAATCTTTGATTAACTGGACGGGATATAAGCCACTGTATCTGTTGGTCAAAAGCAGACTTATAACTTACACTGAAAAACTAGACTGCTCCACAAACCAAAGGGAAAAAAATGTTTTAGTCTAAAATGTACTAAATTTTCTCATATGATATTTAATTTAAATTCAAAAGACATATTTTTCTTCTCCTAAAACAATCAATGACATATTACTGTGCTGTACGAAGATATTCTGTATTTTTCACATTTTATCATTTTTGCATATTCAAATCTGTAACAATACCTACCTTTTTTCTATTTCCCTTTTGTACTCCACCCTCCCTGAATCAGTATATAAAAGTAGAAATAGCTTGGGTTGTGTGTCTATATGATTCATGCATACAGATATTTTTGCCAATTCCTGTTTGCAAAACAGCTCAAACAAGATCAGATTGGTCATCTTTGGGTCTTCCCACCAATTATATGTGTATATATTTAATCTCTTTTTATTCTTATTTTTTTATCTTTATTATATTGTATAGTTGGATGTGTGTATATATTATATTAAACTGTAACTGGAGCGTGTAACGGAAGTAATTTCCCTCTGGGATTATTAACGTATTTCTGATTCTGATTCTCAGTTGATTCCAGTTCTGGTAAGTGGTGTGGGCTTGATTCATGTGATTTAGACTTCTGCGAGTGGATCCCGTGCCATTGGCCAATATTTCTCCACGTGGTTACATTCTGCACCCTGCATTGATGCAGAATAGAAATAGAAAATCCCTTTATTGTCCCACAATGGGGAAATTCTGGTGTTTACAGCAGCAAAAATATTATAGAAAAAATGGTCACACAAATGTGGACCTTGGAAAAATGTATAAGAATAACATAATAGTGAGGAGTTAAAATATAAACAATAAAATACTGTACTGTAAAGTGTTTTAACAATATAAACAGTGCACCTGGAAAATAAATAACCAATAAACAGCTATGGACATTTTTAAAGTAATGGATATTTAAAAATAGCAGCAACATCAGAGATGTGCAAAATGGCAGCAGCATGTTATTTAACTGACTTAGGTAGAAACTGAAAAATCAGCATGAATGAAACAACTTAGTGAGGTTGTTGGGAACAGTGGTGGTTATAAAGTCTTACAGCTGCTGGGAGGAAGGATCTGTGATAATGCTCCCTGGTGCATTTAGGGTGCAGCAGTCTAATTGCTGAAGGCGGTGGAGAGGTCCTGTCATCCAATGCAGTGAAATTTACTAGTTGAAAAAATAAAGAAAACTCTTTAACATAATAAAGCACTTTCAAAACATTTTTATTATATTGTCTCAGCTGATTTCTAATTGTAAACTTGGAGACAAGGACACAGGATGGCTAGTAATTTTATCAAAGGTATGTTCCTTATTTAAGAGCTTCCATAAACGTTTGGTCATTAAGTAATAGATTTTATGCTGTCTTCCCTTTAGTCAGGGTGGAAAATTGTTTTTCTATTAATTTTTATGAAGATTTATGGAGCTCATGATTTATCATTTCCATTTGAACAGATTCTCTACACCTGAACTTCTGATCTATGCAGCTCCTCCAGAGTTTCAGTTCGGTTCATTGTATTCACAGGTTCAGCCCCTCCTGGATGTGCATTTAGTGACAGAGGACAGGTACTGGCAATTTGTTGTCCACTTACCAAGCATGCATTTGGTAACAGTGAAGAGGAAACACTCACCTTTCATTGAAAGAAAAATCCCCAAAAACATACTTATGTGAATGGTCGTTTGAGGGTTTGAACAGAGATGAAAAGAAGCACAGATGTACTGACCTCATCCTTCTCTCTGACCTATCTGCTGGTTTCTTGGTCTTCACAGTTATTTATTTATTTCTCGAATCATCTCTAACAATCTTAAACAGCTGCATTTATACAAAGATCATATCCCACCTACTGTATGTGGATAGTATGTATTCAGAAAGTCTCTTCTGAAGACTAGTGGTTAAACTGGGTTTTATTTAGAGATATCAGAAAAGTAACACAGGCAGGGGCATAGGTTTGATTTTATCTTTGATAGGGACGCATTTGGTCTGATGTCATCGGTCCTATGCAAAAATATGCATGCTCGTTTTTTATGCTTGAAGGGAATATCAGGTTGTATTTCATTTAAAGAGAAATCAGCATTTCTTGCTACATTTATACAAATTTTATAAGCACTACACACGATAGATGCTGTTTATCAATGGCTGAAGCTTAAATGGCTCTGATGAATGAGGAATTAGGACTTTTTTCCACTTTGAAAAGATTTGCATTTGAAATGACCAGCGACTAAGACAGTAGTTAAATCTGTTCCTATTTAACAGAATATAGTCTAAATACTGTATGTCTGTTATATGTGGATTTATACTTTTTTATTTTGAAGATATAGAATTGTGCAGGGGTAAATAAAGGTAAAACTCACCCTTTTAAATGTTCTCTTTGTATTGAGAAACAAAGCAAAATAATAGATTCAAGGGACGCCAAATAAATGTATTGTATTTACATGTGCACTGGAACTAGAAGAGGAACTGACACTGAGCATTTATTATATATTAACCTCACTCTACAAGCTGTACGTCTAGGATGTAGAGTGAAGTTAATACATTAACCTCACTCTACAAGCTGTACGTCTAGGATGTAGTTACTCTATTTAACCCATTTCATGGATTTTATTTAGGGCTGAAACTATTTATCGGATTAATCAATTATTGAAATATTGTCAAAAAATGTAGTAATCAATTAATCGTTAACTAGATTATAGAAACGCTAAAACATGTCTTTAGCTCACTGAGCAACCCACTTAGAGCAGGAATTATACCAAAATTGTAAAAAAAATTAAACAAAAAAATTTAGAATTTTAAATGGCATGTACTTATATAGCGCCTTTATTCAAGTCAGGAGACTTGACCAAAGCGATTTATACTACATTCATTCACCCATTCATGCACACACTCACACACTCACGGTGGCAAGCTACATTGTAGCCACAGCTGCCCTGGGGCTCA
>NW_015150937.1:483236-485037 GCF_000732505.1 Cyprinodon variegatus | reverse complement strand
TCAGGACAAACTCATACATCCAACTCCACTGTCACCCTTTTAGACAAAACATGTTTTCGTATGTCAATATTCTCCATCCAGAACTCCTCTACTGCTGCAACAATGCTGTATTGTAAATTATAAACATGTTTTTCACATGTAATTGTTGGTGGGGACAAGTAGGTCGGTCCAAAATTTTGGCAGTGACATGTCCCTATGGTCCCTATGCAAACCTACGCCCATGAACACAGGCTACAATGTTAGGAGTTTAATTTGTAAAATATGTTGAAACCCATGTGTGATTTTCCTTTAACTATCTATGGGAATCCCTCAGTGTGCATAAATTAGGCTCAGGGAGTTTTCTTTCCCACTGACAGCATGATTTTATCTTAAAAGTCCAATTAACTTCCCTCAGTTTGCCAATCAGCTTCCCTCCTTAAAAGCCTCCTCCACCAGCAAAATGATGTACACCAGCCACTTCGTCATCGATTTGGCCCTGATGGTAATCATGTAGCCTGCATCCATAAAATCCGCTGTGACAGTAGAACCATAAAGAGCCTTTACCTGCTTATTTGCAGAAAGTGTTATTAAAAATGATGTATTGGAGTCTGCAAGAGGTTTTTTTTTTTAATGTTTTTTGAGGGTCCAATACCCCAAAGCCAAGGGGTGGGTGGGTAGGTGTTTGTGTGGCAGCAGGTAAGTGACAGGGTGGGGAACCTCTCAATGAAACCTTCTGCTTCCTTCCCGGCTGCCTGTGAGCCGGCCAGGTGAGGAGCCGACCTAAAATCTAACAGGGCAACTGGGTGCCAATCAGTCCCAGAGCTTAAGGTCATCTTTGATTTTCTTAAAGCGGTGGGTGGGGATGGGCTGCAAAAGCAACTATGTACAGCTTAAGAACTGTACATGTATTAGAGCATTCAGATGATAGGAGGCATTAAAGGATTGGGGATTTACTATCTTATAATTACTATGTGAAAATTATACATTTTTAACAGTTTTTATAAACAAAACTCCTTAAACACGAACACTGCCCTTAAAGTAAATCTGGTGCTAGCAATCATTCTCAGAATTTATTTTATTTGTAAATTACCTTAGTATAATTTATCCTAACTAAACTCCTAATAAACCTGTTCTATAAAAGCCAAGACCAAGGATGACTGCACCCAGACCATTGAGACAGTTTTTAAAGCTTTAAAGGTTGAATATCTTAGTCTTCATACATATCAAATAGTGCTTTTCAGTCTATCATTAAATAGAGTTTAACAAAAGTAGGGTGACAGAAAGATGATTATAAATCTAATTACACGGCAATGTCTCTAAAAACTCTTAGAGACTCTAGAAGACTTGAAATTTTAGGAAATATTTACCATCCCGATGGACAATATCATTTAATATACTGAAAAAAAAACGGATTCATGTGCTTGAAAGACCCAGTCCAAATCCTGACTTAGAGATAATTGAAATTTTCATTTGGCAGGACTTCAAATGTGAAAAAAAAACCTCTACATATCGTACGACTTACCTTCAGCTACTTTGCAAAGAAGCATTTTTCATTCAATACTGATGGAAACATACGCCAAGAGACCTGCAGATATGATTTTCTCTGAAGATTTTATAGTAGGGTTTTGACTAACTCGACTCAAACTCAACTAATTACCAAAGCAAAGCTGCATGCAAACATGGCAGAGTTATAATAAATCATAAACACTTAAAACACACTTTAAAGCTGCAGTGTGTCAGATTTATCCCCATGAATTAGCTTGCTTGTCAGAACCTGCAACCGTCTTTTTATTCTTTTGAACCCCTTCTCTTATAAACTGTC
>NW_015150937.1:479905-481111 GCF_000732505.1 Cyprinodon variegatus | reverse complement strand
ATCTAGGGCTGTTTTAGTTTGTTTTAAACTCCACCGCCACAACAATATTTTCTCAGACTCAGGTAAAACCCGCAAGTCGGCCCAATTTGTCCCTTTTTTGCTAATAATAACCTAAATGGCCGAGCACCATGCATCCTCCCATTGGGGGCACTGCCCTCTATATATTTATAAATGATTAAGCTGTGAGGAGGCTTTCATTTTAGATATAACATTATTAGACTTTCACAGAATATGTATTTATTAAAACAATACTTGACTTCTGCTGATAAAAAGCCTATTTTTTTTTACACACCGTCCCTTTAAGGACGGTTTTGGAAAGCTGTTTTCTTGGTTTAGCACAGTTATCTGCTGCTTCCTGATTCACAAGCTATAAGAAAAAAAAAACCTTTATGATTTTTAAAAAAAGAAACAGTAGCTCATCCGACAATACATTTAAAAAATGGAAACTGGACATTTAACTTTTAGGGTTCAGTAAAAAAAAGTATTAGAAATGAGATGTAAATATTATAGGTGGTACAATTTACAAGATAGCTTCAAATCTACATGCAGAATTGGTATAATTTAGAAGAAAGAAAAGCAGAGATGGAAAATTTGGTGCAGCTGAATGAGGCACTAAAATAAATCCAGGATGTCTCTGTTATCCATCCAAACCTGCTGCTTTTGGGTCTACCCTCTTTGTAGTTTTTTTTTTTTCAGTTGTTTTTGTTTGTTTATTTTTAATTTTTGGCAGAGTTAGTTGTTATACATGCATTTGTTTCCCATATATATTAGCCAATATATATATATAGCCAATATTCTCTGTTTTTACATCAATGATTGTTAAATGAGTTGACAGTAAAAGGCATTGTTGGGCTCTTGAATGGAGTTTTCACCTATAGATGGCAGCATTACACTCCACTGAGTTTTATCACACCTGCCTTCTTGTTGCACAGCACTGACTTTAAACTCAGTTCTTACAGAAAGATTCTCTTTTCACTAAACGTTTTCACATTTTATATATTTTAAAATTGCTGAAGTTCCCTTTTTTTTTTAGCAACAATAAACAAATCCAGATTACCTATCACTGAATAAGGATTCCGGCGGTATTTCATCTGAAATGTCCACTACATCTACTAACTTACAGCAAGAATGAGTTCAACAGACTCCCATCCTCTCCTAACTTTATATTTCCATGCAAACATATTCTTCTGCTCAGAACAGTGTCTG
>NW_015150937.1:475212-479300 GCF_000732505.1 Cyprinodon variegatus | reverse complement strand
GTCTGTCTGTCTGTCTGTCTGTCTGTCTGTCTGTCTGTCTGTCTGTCTGTCTGTGTGTGTGTGTGTGTGTGTGTGTGTGTGTGTGTGTGTGTATGTGTGTGTGTGTTCAGTTTACACCAAATAGAGCTGATTTTTCCTAATGTGTTTAGTTCAGCTGTTGCATCCACTGTTGCAGGATTGACATTGATTTCATGTAGGGAAAGAAATTGATTGAAAATGTATGTTGTTTTTTTCTAAATGTTTTCACAATCACCAAGTTTGCCAAGTCTGGTTTGCTGTTCTGTCCAGCCCTCTAAGTTGATGCTTGTTCAACAAACTTTTTTTGCAGTTACTGCTGCAAGTTGTACTGGGGTTTGTATCCCTACTTTCCACATCTATTGACTTAGACAAGACTTAGACAAACGTTTAATATCATCTTGTATACACAGAGTATATAAAAAACGAAATTTCGATGCAAACAGCTTACAACAGTGAATTGAACATTACCATTTATAAAGTGGAGCAGTCATCAAAGAATGTAAACAGCGTATGAGGAAAGAAAACCAGTTTAAAAGTCATGGTGCAAAAGGCATTGATATGGGAAGGTTCAGTGCAGTGCCAAATAAATATACATGGTGCAAAATGCAATACAACATTGAGTTGTGTTCTATTTAAAGGGATTATAAAAAAAAAGAAGAAAGAAATCAGCCACGTTGGTGGTGCAAATATGATGATTTCAAGTGGGATGCAGATTCCACAGTTCAACAGTCTGATGACAGTGGAGAAAAGCTGTTGCAGAACCGGGTGGACCTGCATTGAATGCTGTGAAGCCTCCTCCCAGAGGACAGCAGGGAGAATAGTCTATGTTGGGGGTGTGAGGGGTCTCTGATGATGTAACGGGCTCAGGATGTGCAGTGCTGGGATGAAATGTCTTTAATGGAGGGAAGAGGAGCTCCGATGATCCTTTCTGCTGTTCTCACCACTCTTCTCATGTTTTCCAGTTTTGCTACAGTTTCCATACTTTTCTGAAAAGTAACTCGAGCAGCCCTTACCAATCGGATGAAAAACAGCATTTTTATAAGTATTTTGACTAATTATCATTTTGAATTAGATCTGGAGTTAATTTGATGATTCTAACACATGAATATAGTTTGATATGAAGCAGCTCAGCCTGTATATTTATGACTGCTGATCTTTCCATCCATGCCAAGCAACTCTTTTCCGCCTGCTAAAGAACAGCATCTATACATAATAGTGTTATGTCCACCACTAATCTCAGATGGTGTGTTTAGGGTAATATGTGATGTGATCTTTCTGCATTTTGCTATAAAAAATGTTAATTTTTTTTTGCCCACGTTTGGTTTTCCTCCTACATGACTTCTGGTAAAATCAGCAAACAGGATTCTCTATGGTTTTCGGTTTTCTTTAGGTGATTCTTCCATAATTTCATTTGCTCCTCCATTACTGTCCTTACCACACCCCTTTCCATGAGTTTCAAAGCAAGCAAAAATACAAATAAGGTTTGTCTGAGTATCAAGGCCGGTACGACTCCATCTAACAGGCCAAATCTACTATTGGCAAGCAGAGAGTGAGGGTTTGAAAATAACACCAAAAGATCTTCAGCCAAATATTGCATCCAAGCACTTCTTAGTGGTTTGGCAGACATTTATGTTGCAATGATAAGTGTGATTCAAATTTATTATGCTGCTCCACTTGCAACAACAACTTGTTGCATGACTAGATTACTGTTTTTTGGTTAGACTGTCCCACCTGAGCTGTGGATCTCTGCAACTCCTGCAAAGTTACCATTTGTCTGTTTCTGTAATTAACCCTTTTTTTTTTTTTTTTTTTTTGGCTGACCCTTCAGTTTAGGTTGATTTTCACGTTTCAAGTGTTTTGCTTTGGTTATTATCCTGTAAATGAATCTTGAGTTATCCCTGAACTCCAACATTTTCTATCACCAATATTTTCTAAATTACCCAATTGCACACCAAACGTTTAGACTGAAATGTAGCAAGAAATGAACACATGATCCATTTTGGATTACCTTTCCCTCGTCTCTTTATAGAATCATTTTACCATCCGTTTTATGACATATTACACTTTCAGTATACTCTAAAGGAGCAGCAGACCCTGCTGCATGACCCTAAAGTAACCAACAGCTGACTGACTGGGACCCACATCAGCTCAGGGTCCAAATGAAGTGTCCCGCTTAGATTGCTCCCTCCACATTCTGTTCACCATCACCATCCATGAAATTGATTCCTTTTGTCTGTATGTTTGAGAGCATTTTCACAGGGTGACACACCTCTCGCTGTACACTACCTGGCATGTCGTCGTTGTGCGTGAGATCCTCATTTCATGCTTCATTTGTCATCTCACAAGCTCCTTTAATAAACAAGACCTTTTGTTGCTGCTGCCACCCTGACACCTCTATGTCTGTTTGATGACTTGTCAACCACTCTTGTGAAGGAATTGGATGAGGAGTCGTTCACGTCAACGTTGAGTCTTTGTATCTTATGTGGGGGGGCGGGAACAATGTAAGACTCTTGGCCAATTTCACCATCACTCGTTTAGGGATCGTAACTCCTCCCATCAATTAATGATTTTGGTTTCAGTTGATTTCAAACGGCTCTAGGTTTACATTGGACCCTGTCTAGGAGGCGGTTGCTTGTTATCCGAATGTTGAAATGTCCATCTGTCTTTCAGCCTAACTTTGAAAGAGACAAAAAATAGAAATTGCTCCAGGGCAGAGTTCATCTCCTGGTTACCCATAATGCACCTGTTAAGGGAGAGAGCAAACACCTGAGGCTCTAACGAGGCGAAGTCCATCTTTGTCATTCAGCCATTTTGCAGCATTTCAGCACTCATTTTCTTAGCAGTTTCTTTAGAAGTATTTCGTTAAAACTAAATCCACATAGATGCTTTGGACAAAGCACAAAAGAGAAGCTGACATAAATGTGACCATAATTACTAGCTTTATAATTTTCCCAGGGGTGTAGCTGTTAAAAAAAAGAAGAAACGTATGTCCTTTAATAAGCAGAAGCTGCAAGCAGAAGCAAAAAACCAAAAAAAGAGAAGCTCTTCACTGCGGTTTGGGTTATTTTGTCTTTGTGCTCCCACTCTCTATTAAAAAGCACTTCCCTCAGAGCCTCACATTAAATTTGGACTTTATTTCCCCCACTCAGACAGCATGAAGGAGTGTTATATGTTGTGTTATTAAACGGGAGGGAGCTCAGACAGTGACTAATCTATTTCCTTTCACACACTGCAGCCAGTAATCACTGTTCTATGGAGCTGCTCACTCATCCATTCATAATGTTATCAAGGCACATTATCTGTGCATTTGTGTCGGCACGTGCTGGAGTGTCGGTCCCAGGGTGTGATTTTTAGGGGCTTTGAAAGCAGGTGTTGAAATTGTTTTTGTGCGTTATGTCGTTAGTGGACATGGGAGCGTACGGCTTTGTGTCAGAGACTCTTCCACAAAAGCTAGAGGTCCACATGCGAGGTTTTTTTTTCCTGTGTCTGTGTCTTGCTCTCACATTGTCAGCCAGAGGTTACACATTAATGTGTGAACTTGGATGCGCCTGGCCAGCCCTGAAAGGCAGACGTAGCTTTCTGTAGAGAAACAAAGCTGGAGCCACAAACCAATGAGTTTCCCATTTATCTAATCTGGCTCAGTGCTCTTACATGCTTTCAGAACCAACAACACAATGCTGTATTTGGTGTCTTACAAAGGGATTTGTTGAAACCAAAGTTCTTTAGTTTCACCTTTTTATTTTATTTTAATAGAGATGTTTCAAATCTAGACTTAGATCTTATAGACCAGAGGTTGTGGATTAGTGGACCGCAGTTTGGATCCGGATCCACCTGTTGGCTAATCCGTACCCAACCTGATTTTAAACAATTATAAATTACTGCATGTTATCCAATGAGTGTGTCTCATTTCACTTGCGCTGCTTCTCCTGTTTGTACGGTAATTCCCTGCAGAGCATTATAAATTAGCCAATGAGCTGTGTCATTCAGGGTCACTGCTATGAGCTGGTGGGAAAGAAGAAGACGATGAGAAAAAGTGTGGACTGCTAGAAGAACTGTGGTGAACTGGTCAC
>NW_015150937.1:471404-474944 GCF_000732505.1 Cyprinodon variegatus | reverse complement strand
TGAATCAGGAAATTGTCTATATACCAAACTGAATGATTGTTGTTCTCTACTTAGATTTTAAAATGGAAAAATTTTTATATTTTTCAACTTTTTCAATATTTTTTTTTTTTATTTAAAAATGAAATGTATAACATGGGTGCATAAACACCTAATTTTATCTCAATGTTAAATTCAGTTTGAAGTAACTGATTATAATTAAAAATGTCTCCGGACCTTTACTGGACTTTATTCTGACCCCGCTATTATAGACCATACTTTGCATTCCCTCTCTAATGCAAATAATCTTTGCTTTTATGCTGGTAATATAGAACAAAGAGCTAAATAAATCAAATAAGATATAGAATAAATTATAGAATTTATTTCCACACACATAAAGTCCAAAAAAAGTATTTGCCTCATTTATAGATTTTAATCCTTATTGTTCTCCTTTTTGTTATACTTCAATTTCAAAAATAACTATTTACAACATGAACTGTTTATAATTGTGAACAAATACAAAGTACAATTGTTGGTGTTAATGTCTAAAGAGAACATTTAAAGCCCCCTCAGTCAATTCCTTTACATGTTTCTCCCTGCAGGGGGGCTGGTGCTTATCTTTATCGGGTTAGAGGCAGGATACTCTATGAACAGGTCGCTGGTCTATAACAAGTCAACAGGGAGACACGCATAATCCACAACAGTACACACACATTCATACCTAAGGGCAATTTAGATAAGCCAGTTATCAGTCATTCATTTCCCCTGGCAGAGGAAGCTGGAGTACCTGGAGAGAACTACAACATTCATGGAGAAAACTTGCCAATTTCATTCAAGGCAACAAAGCTTACAATAACTTTTGCATACAAAGCTGTACTAAGATACTTCAAACAATATAATTATCCTTTATTTGCTGCAGTAAACAAACACCTTATATTAGAAATGAAAGATTTTATGATGGTCAGAACTGTTACTGGTAATGTGATGATCTGTAGCAAATAGATAAATGAAATCTGCTCTTTACCAAAAATCCTTAAAGCTACAGTGTGTAATAATTACAGGGATATACAGTCAGAAATGTATTATATTATACATAACTATGTTATTTATCATCATCTACGAGCTCAGCCTCTTAACCTTAATATTTGCGTTGCCTTAGAATTCGTTATTTATAATTACATAGGAGCGGGTGTTGCAGCTACGGCAGCGCAGAGCCAACAAACTAGCGATTGCGAGATCGCCCATTACGCTTGAAAGTAACTACGGCAAGTTGAGAGAGATGAACTGAGACGGTACTGAAATCTATACCCTACACAGACTAATGAAATACTATCTGTAAAATTATCTATGTAAACAAACCTCATCACTTGAGAAGGTAGGTGATGCGGACGTCGTGGAAGACATTTTGTCCCGTAACGCTCAGCGTACTGTTGGGGGGGAGAAGCGGTGGGGGGGAGATGTTCATGTTGCTGCGGTCTGCAGTCTGAATGTTAGATGTCACTGAAAATTACACACTGTAGCTTTAAGAAGAATGTTAAATCATGAGGTGACGGCCAGAAGATCGAGTGCTGGCAAGTCCAACCTAGCATGTGTTTCGGAGCGGCCTAGTCAAAGTCCAGGCTAAAAGCCAATGCACTAACACATTAGTTGTCATAAATATTTCATGATAGTTTTTGAGTTGGGCAACCAGTAATTAGGTTTAGAGGTGAATATATTTCCACACATGCTAAAAAGGGGGTAATGCTGTTTAAGATACTGTAGGAATATTTTGGTTTTAATAAACTTAAAAATATAAAAATCCCCCTTAGAAGCATGTGTTAGGTATGTGTTTAGGTCATGTTTTTCTGATATTAATATACTTTTTTCCAACACCATAATAGATACCTGTAAGTTACAGGAAACATAGATTAAGCAGAGTTTACACACAACATGCCTTTCAGAAAAGACAGTGGTATTTGCCATCAAGGTCAGGCAGGAATCCCCTGTGGGTGTGTTAGGACCCCAGCTACTACCTTCAGGTGAACCCAGCTCTGTTTTTACTGCCCTCGGTCCGCGTCCGCCCACACCTGTCATCACTCATCAGGTGTTTTGGCACGCGGCTCCATAGGACATATCCCCATTCAGTCTTTGACCTTTTTCCTCCCGTTTCATAGATATTATGTAGAGGAGTCAGGAAACCTTTCTTTTCAAATATCCCCTAATTTTGATAAGCAGCTAATATGCTGAAGCGATGCTTGCTTAGAATAAATCAACTTCCATCCATGGAAATATATTAATTTAAAGGATTGTGTTATTTTTAGGATGTTGGAAGAGAGGACAGAAAGATGATTGTCTAATAAAGCTAAGTGTTGTGGTTGTTCGGAAACAATTGGTTTACATCACCTCACAAATTGACAAAATTTTTAAATTCTCTTGCAGCTTTGTAATCAATCAGGTACTTGGCTGCACCGAAGCTGTGTATCAGATCCGACACAGGGGTAGCTCATAGGCTGGATTACATTAGATTTTGGATAGTACAATTTGGGAGGCAGAATATTTTGAAGAAGAGGGTCATGGCAGCAGGTGATGTGAGGAAATATTTTTTTATGGCTGGTGAGTCATGAGGGGCTGTTTCTTCCCCAGTGTTTCTCTATGTTCTCAGCAGAAAGCAGCCAGAGCGCCTTGCCTCATTCCCTTCTCCCCAGGGAGCCTCTCTGTCTGACTGCAGGGGAAATTGACCTGTGAGTAAAGTGAACCTTTTTCTCTTTTTTTTTTTTTTTCTTTTTTTTTTGAATGGTTATTTATTGAACTGGTGTATGGGAGGCTTGGTGATCACTGACAGATTCACTCACACAAGTCTAAACATTTTTCTCACACTCTGAGGGAATTTGTAGGGGAAAGTTCAGAGGTAACTTTAAGAAAGCAAATCCAGCAGGGATTTGTGCCCTTTTGCTCTGCAGTCAAGAGGGGTTTTCTTTCTCTGCATCCCTGCTTTTTTCTCTCTAACCCCACTTTCATCTTATATGGCTCTCTGTAGATTAAAAAAAATGCTTTGTTTACTACAGGAGCTTGCAGAAGGTGTAATCTAATTTTTTAGTTTAAAAAAGTAGAATGAAGACTATCAGCACATTGCTCCAAATATTCTGGATATACAGAAGATATAAAAAAAGTTGCATGTCGATTATTAAAGGAACTACCTCTGAAAATTGCTTCATCTATAGGTGACATGAGGTCTTACATTTAAATGAACATAAAAAATGTTACTCTCTCCAAATAAACTTCTTCATCTACCAAATCCTATTACTATCACAGTGACTCCTTCCATTCATCGGTTTTACATTACTCTCATTTCGCATTTGCACAGGAAGGGGTATGATACTCTTTACAAAGATATGTATTGATGGAAGCAGCTTTTGAGTTAAGGTAGAGCTTCGGATGAATAGCATGAACATCGATTTTGAACTCCAGAAAAAAAATTTTTAAAACTTGTTTTTAAGCATGGTAGTGGCCGCTTAATGCTAAGGGGTCCTTTAGTTTTGTTATGTGGATTACACATTTACAGATAAATGTTCAAGGTCATCAAGC
>NW_015150937.1:463652-470501 GCF_000732505.1 Cyprinodon variegatus | reverse complement strand
TGTGCGTTTAGGCCAGGGTTCGGCTTCGTGTGGACGGGGCCTCAGTGCTGGTTCCTCGTCTTACTTTGTCTCACCCTGTTCCTTGTGATGATTTTCCCCTGATGTCTCCATGGTTCTGGTTTGTGTTTTATTTTTATGTTGGATTTTTGGATACCTGTTTTTGTTTAACATTTTTAAGTTGGATTTCTTTGGATTCCTTTTTTTTTTGCTGCCTGATCATTCATTAAATCTTTAAAGAACTCACCCCTGCCTGTCAGCCTCTGTATTTGGGTCCTCACAAAAATCTTCAAACAAATGGTGAACCTTCCTTATTTGCCTCATTCTAAGTCAGATGATTCAACAACAAGAAAGAGGCTGAGTTTAAATGATTAGCTGTTTCTTACTTTTTTGTCTGATGTTAAAATTTGCATGATAATCTAAAAAAAAAAATGTCAGTATGACACAAAGAAATCCAAATAAATATGTAAAAAGCCCCCACATTTCCACTATTGGTTGCATGAATGAAGGTCATTGCAACTAAAACAGTGAGAGGCCTCAGGCTTACAGTGCTTCTCTGTACCTGAAGATTCCTTTGAATGATTACAGGAAGCAGAAACAACCATGAAGAGAAGACTATCTGAGACTATCTATCTCAGGAAGATTTAGCTGTAACTTTCATCTGAACTTCTGACAGTCTGTAACTTGATTGCAACTCTTCTTCTTAGCTGCTAAAAGATGAGAGGTGTACATCTGCTGCAGTTCATGTCTGAGGCATGTTTTTAATTTCCACCCACTAGACATCTTCAGACTGTCTAAGTCATCTGACTCATACACCCACCTCACCTTTATGCGGTTCCACTAAGCCCTGCTGCATGTCTACCTACCATCGTGCCCCTGTTTCTTTCCTGACTGTCACATACACATTTTTTTTCTCTGTTGATGGTAGATTTTTGTTTTACAGTTCCTGCTTAACTGCCAAACGAAAAATTATTCAAATACGCCATATGATCAACCTCCGCCTTCCTGTCTGCCTTGATCACCCTTTGTGCTTTCATCAACAAACTTTTTTCTTATACATCAGGCTTTTTGGTCCCATGCACTTAAATGAAACCAGTGAAAGAATATCTTAATCTAATTTTTCTGTTGGCTGTGTCACAGGTTTCCACCTTGCTTGTCTTGAATGTGTCCTGTTGAGTTCACGCTGTTTATGCAGTAATGGTGACAGTGTTTTCACAAAATGGCTACTTAATTTTTCGTTTAACATGCAAACCGAGAGAGGCTAGTCGATATAAACTGACAAGTGAGGGAAAACAAGCATCAATCAGAGGTGGTGACTCTGGAGGATCAGCTCAGATCTACAGCTCAGGTATGTCATTCTGTTAACATGACATCTTAATAATTCCTTTGCTGGTGAGTGTAAAACCTTACAAAGACCTACAATAGGGACAGAGGTTCACCTTCCAGCAGAACGACAACTCTAAACACATGGTCAGAGCAACCAATAAAGCTGAAAGACTGAGAATCGAAGGCACAATTTAATCACTGCTTGTCAAAAATAAATGTCTAATTCAGTTTTTTTGTATGGTACCAGTACAACACCATTTTACAGTCAATCAAATTATCCAGGTGGCTGCTTAAAGTTTTCTATCTGGCACCTTCCAAGCTGGTGTCAAAAGCTAAAAAAAAAAGAAGCTAGAAGAAGCTACTATGACAAGTAAAGCAGAGAGTGTATTTAGAAGCTGAACCTGCAATTAATGCGGAATTGGTGAATAGATACAGATTGATGAAAATTGGTCTTTATGTCCTCCAGCACCCTAGGCGTATAGCAGCATAACTACAGAGATAGCTTAGGATACAGTAAGCTGAGCTACGCTAATTATCCATTCAATCTGGACCCTATTTACAATAAAGAAGGACCTAATACCTCTATTTTCAGACGTTGAAAGCTTGTGGGAACACCCCACAAAAGAGAGTTCTTTTAAAACCTTTCAAGAAGAACTGTGCTGTACTGAGCCTTCTGAAAATTTTGAGCTAAGAAGCAGGTTTTTTTTATATAATATAAAATTTATATAAACTGAGAAGTCAGGGGGTGAAGTACTTTTATCTTTCATGTGTGATGTAGAGAATAATACATGTCTCAGTAATATCTTGTATTTGTATCATGATTTTTGTGGTTAGCTTTGGAATTTTACTTGCATTCTCTTACATATTATGTGTGGTTTGAATAATGAATGTAATGTCATGGTTTTAAATGTCCCTAGTTTTTAATATAAAGTGTAAAACCAAACTAGGAAGAAGTGTAGAATTGGACTAACTCATTGCATAAGATTTTAGAAAATGAGAATCCATAAAAATTAAGCATATATGATGTTAGTAAAGCATGGTCCTACATATAAAGGACGGGGTAAAAATAAAGACATTTTATAACACCTGTTTATCATTTTAAATAACCCTTCAGAATAATGTGTATTCTTGTGTGTTTCCTATTATATTAATTCTAATAAATAATAAAGTGGATGTTTGTGGTTGAAATATAAAAAAGCATGAAAAAGTATAAGGGTGAGGGAGTGTAAACTCTTATCCTCAACTTAAAAAACAAAGAGATCCCTCAAGAGCACATAATGATACTATTCCCTGAGAAATCCAGAAACGTGCCCCGCCCAGGCCAACAGCCCAGCTGATGTGATGCTTAGCGACATGACCTTCACGTTCTGCCCGGCGCCACAGAAAGGCCCTCGGGTCCTCTCTGCCGTCTCGCGCCTTCACCACCCCTACCACCACCCTGCCTGTTTGGGGGGCCCTCCTTGCTCTGGTCTGGTACCTACTGTCACTTGCTATTCACAGACAGCATATATTCACTGCAGCCCACACACAGACGCAGCCAAGCGTGTTTAAGACGCCAACAAAATCATATCTACACACTCGAGCATGCACGCAGGTTCAGAGAGAATATCTAAGGCAGAGAGGCTGAAGGACGGTAGGGAGAAATGTGCGGTGTGTGTTTGCATAGTAACGCAATGTGTGCTTCAAAGACTTTTGATGTCAGCACACGGTGTGTTGTGATTTTTGCAGTGATTATAAATTCAATCTAAACTCGGGGGTTATGCAAATCAACCAAAACAAAACAGCACAGGACCTCACATCCTGATTTCAGGAAAGGTGTTGCATCTTCTTTTTCCTCCTGTGTGCGCCCTCTAATAGGTGGATTTGTAATTAAGCCCTTGGCTGTCCTATGCCAATGTGCACTGGACGCTTACCATCCCAGAGACATGCGCGCTATGACAGCTTACATTATAATTCATGAGGCGAATACAGCTCTCCAGATTTTCACTGCCTTCATCCCCCAGTCACAGCTACAAAGACAACCTTCAAGCCTTTCTGTTTTGTGTTGCAGATTGTTTTTCTCTGCAAGCAGGAAGCCTTAACAGCTGATGAGCTTCGGCGGTTATTTGAGAAGATCCAGCTGGATTTTCAGAGGAGTGTGCAACTTTTGATCAAGTGGTGTAAAACTTTCTACCATTAAATTGGAAACCATTTTATGCAGCAGTACTCCTTTTAATGAAACAATAAAGGAATGTTTTACTCAAAAACTGCTTTTCAAGGCTTGTCACTTTGAATCGAGCTGTTGGTTAGCAGTGACATGAGGTTTTATAAGCCCAGGAAAAGGAAACTCCTGTGTTTGGCCAACATTTAAAAGCTTTTTCAGATTCTGTATAACTTATCTTAAAAAGGCTCATAGTAAAAATGATCAGTGGCATATATATATATTTCTTATTATCAGAGGTGTCAAGGTAAACTAAGGTTCATTAAAATTCTGCATTATTAGGTATTTTCATGATATACCCAAGAAAGCCCAGAAATGGCAATAGTGGATGTGAGGAAATGTAATACTGCAGCTCCCCATCCTTTTGCTGCATATTACAAATGTGCAATATTTATAACTTACCTAATTTACAATTATTTCAAGTTGCCAAACCCACTCAAGGGGCGCCACATATTATTCCTATTTCAGCAACACTGTCAAAAGAACTTAAAAAATAATGAAGAAATATATCAATTATTATTTTTTTGACCTTGAAAAAGGAATATTAAATTTCTTTGTACAATATTTGAGTTTATTGATTTTTTTTATAACATTTCAAAAAGGGGCCTGTACAAAACTGACTAAACATTTGGTTTAATAAGATAAATTACTATAATTCTTATATGAGAAAACCAAACAAGCACAATAAAATATCAGTCTTGTTTTGATAACTCCTTGTTTCCTAATGTTCACATGTTTTATTCAGTGTGGTGGTTTTGTAGAATAACAGAATCCAGTGCTACAGTTTAATTTGAATACACTGTAGAAACACACCTATGGTAAAGCACCAACAGATGGACTCCTCTTGAAACAGTACCAGTGCCTGGGCACAATTCTACCTCCATAAATGTCTATATGATATTTTAGGCTGCTTGAAAGCTATATGTGCTTTTAAAACAGAGCTTGAAATAAAAAAAAAAAACAGCAACAAAACAGTTTGGTTGGATGACCTGAAGGTTATCTTCAGAAGGGAAAGATTGGACAGAAAAAAAAAACAAAGGTAAAAAAGGTTAGTGTTAATCTAGAATACACCATAGTACGCAAAAAAACTAAACACAATAACTAGAAGTTATATGTCAAGACCCCACTTATAGTAGAGAACAACAAGGAAATGGAGACCATGCATGATGATGTCTCTCAGCCTATGTAGTTTAACCAATCCGCAACGATCAGTGGTACCACAAAACTGGTTATCAACTCAATAACTGAATCCGTGGTTCAAGGGTGCAGCTTTGTGATGAAAGTTGGTGGGGAGACGTGGGTGGTGGCTGATGGACCTACAGCTACTTGGCCTGAACGCTTTATTTTTGTTTTTGTATTTTATTTATTGAATGCTTTCCTATTGTTGAGAACACAAGAGAACCATAATACAATGATACTTATATTTATAGATAGATAGAGATACATTTGAATGCAATATAGGGCCCAAAAACATTAATGTATAAAAAAATGACGAATAACAGCCGATTCTGATGCCAAAATCAATAATCATACATCCCTAGAAGTACAATTCAATTCCATCCATCCAGAAAAATATGGATATGCTGCATTCCAAATATAGCATAGCATATTTTTTTTCTTTTAAACGTTCTTGTAAACTTGGAGATATTTTATTGCATGTTGCTTATCCCAGTAAATCTGTTTCACCTTGAAATCTGCAGCTCTCCCTTTTTCTCTCTGTGCTAAGTTTAAAAAGATTTCCGAACCTCTTTACTTAAATAATGATGCCAGAAACAAAATTTCAAAATATGTAGAATCTCTGTAGTCTTATTCTGTCAGTACAATAAGAAAACATGTTAATTTTAACCCGTAACTGGGAGTCATGCTCTTCTGAGAAGCCAAGATTTTTTTAACTAGTAAAGAGGAACACAACATTTAAACTATGTTTTTTCAAGCTTCTTGCATTATATTACTAACTTGTATAAACTTACGATCTGTTGCCATTTTTAGCTCAAAAAGCTCCGTATGTCTAACCAAGATTTTTCGGTGGCATCTCAATTTTTTTTTAACCAACCCATCTTTTAACATTTACTTAAACATATATTAAAGTAGCTGCCGGTTAAATTCCCTGAGTGCTGCTGTGTGTCTCACCTCCAACAACTGAACTTTGCACGCACTAAAATGGGACCGCAAATCTGACGATGTTACACCGAGAGGCGGGACAAGGGAGCACGAGAGAGAGGGAAAAAAAACATGGACTAAAAACGTTCTGAAAACAGATAGCTAGCTCCAACGCCAGTTACTGTTGGCTGAAGTAAATGAGAGCAAAGGGGGAAAAATAGGAGTTTCCCCACCAGGCCAAAGTTGGTAGGGATATGCCCACACCGGTCCTTCAGAAAGTTACTCCTGTGCATGGATGTAATTTTAGGGGGGACTGGGAAGACATGTCCTCTGCACTTTTTCAAACATCCGTTTCGGTCCCCAGAACTTTTTACCGTCCAAAAACAATGTTATGCTATAGTACACAGACATTTGTTGACCACTAGGACCAAGCAGAAAAGCACAGCTCAAGGGGAAGATGCTTCCCTGACTTTAGACCGCCCACAAGCTCCTGATTGGCCCACCGTCTTTTCTTGTGTGATTGGCTGTCACTGCTGTCATTCCCAAGAAGCTCACTTTGCAAACATCTGATCCGCCACTGATTTGGGTCTGTGATAGGATGGTCAAACACACTGAAGTTAGTGATATTGAAAAATACTTGCATCCCTACTACTTCTAAAATGAAAACTTTCATCCATGACTGAATCTAGTTTTAGCTGATCATGAATCTGTGAACGCGCACGTCTGAAGGGGCGGGTTCAAGGTAGCAGACCAATCATAATCCCAAGAACGGAAGTCAGAGCACCATATTTCTCCTGAGAGTTTCTCCTGTTCACCTACACCTGAAGCCTGAAGGACACTCGTTTGACGATAGCGATTATATTCTTGCATAGGAAGAAAGATGGTTTGAGCGAAGGGTTACGGAGGCCATCTTTGTTAACCTGGAAAAAACATCTTTCAACAGAGGAGGTGGCCTTAGGCATAACCTGTCAGCTATTTATAAAGAAGATTCACCACTCACCTGCCCTCACCTGACTCCCACTTCAGTGATGTATATGACCAAAACCACTCTGAGGAGGAGTTAATGACCCCTTAACAACCATTAACACCCCCATTGTGAACTCCTTGGCCAATCCTGTGGGAGGGATAAGAGCCACCTTTTGCCAACCCCCTTATTCTTTCGCAGACCTAGGGCCGGATCTATCAAAGGTTTGCGTGTATAAAAACGTGAGCTATTTCACTGCGCA